>NW_025226021.1:0-3295 GCF_018294505.1 Triticum aestivum | reverse complement strand
AAAAAAAATCATTGCTCCAAAATGTTTTCGAAAGTAGCATTTCTGGAGTATCGGTTTTTTCCGTGCCTTCCTGGAATGTGATTCCATGACGAATACTCAAAACATTTGTCAATCTTTGTCATAGAAAAAATTCAGTTTTTTTTTATTATTGTACTGTTCACCCGAGCTCATTTGAGTTGGGGTTGACAAACTCTGTGTCCCATCAAATGACACGTCTCATAGTTGCAACTAATTTAAGAGGAAACATAGTGGGCCGCGTGGTTGAATTTATAGGGAACAATTATAGTGATGCAAGTATTTTTCATCTAGCGGGCTGCGAAGACCCTCATCACGACTTTTTGATATTGATTTGCTTTGGATATTTGCTCAAGAAATTGTGTTACTTTACTTGCATCTTCTTCCCCTCTTCTTCAAAAGGTTTAGACAATTAACCAATATCTCGTAATCTGTTGAAGTATAGTCCTTGCATCTTCTATATCATTTGTGACTAAGATTTGTACATTTAGCTTCTATTTTACAAATCAATCTCTAATTCAACATGTGGTTCAACAGAAATCTAATCATCACATACATTTTGTCTATATAGAAGAAATTATAGTCAAGCTGACTATAACTTGTTGGGACAAATGCATCACCCGAGGACGGGGATCAACTCCAGCAACATCTAAGCATCTTGTCTGTTTGACGAATGTTGTTTGCATATACAATTTTCACTAAGTTTAAAAAAAAATCTCCGTTGCAACGCACGGGCATTTGTGCTAGTCTATCCCTAATAATAAAGCACGGATTGACTCCGTGGGTTCACCGTCACAATACGCTTTTTTCTCATGTCATAATACGTCTTTTGCAATTTGAATAGAATATAAACGATGTGGTACTAATCTGGGGAACATCGTGGAGTTCAAAACAAAGTGTCGGTCCGTCCCTAACCTCCCCCAGCACGATCTGAAAATCCCCATTGCCGCGAGGCTCCACCCAACCCACCTCCATCCCCTGGCTCCGGCGCGCCTCCCGCCGACGGCCCTCCCAGCCCCGACACGCCTCTCGTCGTCGCCTTCCACCGCCGGCGCCCATCCCCCGACGCGCCTCTCGCCGCCGTCGCCCCGGCCCCGACGCGCCTCTCTCCATCCCCAGATCGCCTCCCACCCCGCCGTCCATCCCCAGCATGCCCCCCACTGCTGGACCTCCGCCGGCGACCGCATCCCCTGGCTCGGTTGCACGTGACGGGGATCCCCCATCTCCCAGGAAACCTCGTTGGTGCACGCCACCTCCCTCCTCCTAAGGTGCTGCCCGTCCGATCCACTCCACTGGTGTCCACGCCCCGACGCCGCCGGCAAGAGCCATCACTCCATGTGCTCCTCTCTAATCCAAGTTCATGCAGCCCTGATTCTCTTTGTGTTCTATTGCTGGTTGGGAGCGGTCTGAGCTTTGAACGGATCAGTGGTTGGACCATCGGCAGTTAACTGCACCAACGCGACTGACACCACCTCGCACGCGCTCGTCTTCGTCGACGGCGGCCAGCACCTCCAACGCAAATCGATTCAGCGCCGTCTGTGCATGGCTCGGCTCCTGCGCTCTGCTGCCGCCACGGGAACCAGTGCACCTCCCATCCTCTGCTTTTCTCCGTGTGCAACTGTCTGTCTCGTGTCGCTGCTTGCACCTGCTACTGCTGGGAATACGCTGTCCCGCGACGCCCTGTACTCAAGCTGTACCCGTGCTCTCTTTGGCTCACGAACCATCCCTATGGCCGGGAAGCTTCTCTCAGAACGACCGCCATGCATCAAACTGAACTGCTGAGTTCATTCCACCAAAGTCCTGCAGAGCTTATAGTAAAGAGGCGTACCCCGACCTCCTCTGTTACTTAACAATATGGTGTGCTTTCTGATAGAACGGACTCGCAGTAAACTAGGCAAAAAAATCTCATGTTTATGTGGAGACAATTAGTGGCCTTAATCACCCTATGTGTGTGTAGCAGCCACTAGCTTCAAAACATATTGATTTAAGCTGGGCCATGGGTGAGAAGAGATAAGTTGGGCCCAAAAGAAGTTGATTTACGGCCATGTTGACCAACATGATTTTAGATTTAGAAAATATACATGATGGAAAATAAATCAGCAGACTATAGTTATGCCAGCTGTTCTGACATATATAATGCAAAGTCAAAGCTCAGAAAAAACAAGAACACAAAAGCATCATTAAAAATTGTTCTTTTGACGATTTGTTTGACAAAGTAACCAGAGGGAATTCACTTACAATTTTCTTTTTGAAAAGTTCAGGATCGCATCCTAGAGAAGGTCAATAAAAATGGTTGCACAAAAAAGAGACACAGAGGGATTCATCAAAAAAATTGCAAGTTGCTGTCAGTGGTGTTTTAATTGTTATGTGTGCATTTTTAGCTTGCTAGAATTTTTGTTTTAAGTTGCTAGAATAGAAAAGGGATTTTCACGGTTTTGTAAAAAAACTTGAAAGTTCAAATTTTCTAAATGCACAATGTTTATTAAAAACCTATGATTTTTTCTGTTACAAAAAGAAATAAAACCAAGAAGTTGAAATCAAAAAGAGGATCAATTTGATGATTACACAAAATTCGGATTCGTCAGAAGTGGCGCACCGAGCAGAGCAGATTTGTAAAATTAGCCACGTCATTAAATTTGATTCCACGTCAAAGTTTTCTCCCGTTGCAACGCACGGGCATTTGTGCTAGTCTCTCCCTAATAATAATAAAGTACGGATTGGGTCTCCGGGTTCACCGTCATAATACGCTTCTTCCCTTGAATTTACGCTTTTAGTTTGAATTTAAACATATATAAGCGAGGTGGTACTAATGCAACGTTATTTTTAACCCGTACGTTTCTCGTAGGTTAATTTTCTATCTCCATCGCACGCTATTTTGATTGGGCCATCAGCGCACGTTATTTCTAATTGGGCCCGGAGATGCATGGCGACCAGAAAATGATTCGTATGGGCCTTTATAGTGGAGGCGAAGGAAAAATGACATGCACGGCGACCAGAAAAGAGTGTTCGTGGGCGTGTGCTCGGCGTTTTCACCACCGTGTCGCTGTTGGTGTCCAACATGGCGCCTCCCCGCCGCTGGCCCGGCCGTGCCGTCCTCCACGCACAGTGGTCTCCTCTCCGCCGCGCCGTCCTTCCGGCACCGTCCGAATCCTCCGCACTCCGTGCCCGCGCAGGCCGGCTCGAGCGCGCGCCGCCGACCGCGACGGGCTGCTCAACAGGCTCCTCGCCGCCATGGGCAACAACCGGGAGGAGGAGGAGGATGTGGGAGGTGGGGTAGCGT
>NW_025226020.1:0-4188 GCF_018294505.1 Triticum aestivum | reverse complement strand
GACGGCGTCCTCAGCCACGGCGGCCTGTCGCTCCCTCACCTCCAGCCTCTCCAGCGCCAAGCTGTGTTCCACGGCCTCCAGCGCCAAGTCCTCGTGGCGCCTTAGGAGCTCCGCCTCAGCAAGGGCCACCTCATCTAGAGAGGAGGCCAACAGGGCATGGTGCTCCTCAACTTCGAGCAGCAGGGCCGCATTTGAAAACAGGAGATCTCGCTCCCGCTCCTCAGCCGCCCCACGATAGTGGTTGGTTGCCTCGGCCTCTTCCATCGCAGGGCGCAAGCTTCACGAGAAGCCGTGAGAGAGACCGCCGCGCGTGCTTCAGCCTCGTTACACCAAACCTTCACAAGGTTGATGGCCACCTTCAGCCGCTGCCACTCATCCTCCAAGTGGCGGTTCTCTACCTCGAGCCTGGTGTCGATGTTGGCAAGATCCCCGCCAATATGGACCATCGCATGCATCGCCTCACCAAAAAACCCGAAGCGCACTGTACTACGCCCGCGGGCAACCGCGAGCTCATCGCCAAGATCTTCACCTGCTCCGTAAGTCGTTCGGGAGGCGCTGGGCCCCTCGCGAGTCGCCGGTCAGGGGCTGGCTGGCGTAGCCCCACAGTTTGAAGACGAAGGATGCCCAGAGGACGCCACCTGCCGGCAACGGCAAGAGGGAGGATCGCCAGCGCACCCCTCGCCTCGGGGGCAGAGTCGCGGGGGGAGAGAACATGGGGCCCGGCTCCGAGGCACCCCCGCGGTGCCGTGCTGGATGGAGTTTGACTTGCACCCTGCGCAGGCTCGAGGCGCTGGGAGCTGCGCACATGCGCCTAGCTGGAATCCTTGGGGGTGCCCGCCTCCCGAGGTTTCGTCTTCATGGAGATCCTACAAAAACCCCAGCCATGAGAAAACGCGGCGCGCTTGGGGATCAAGAGCGAAGGTACTTACTCATCGGCGACCACGTATCTCCTCGACTTCAGTGGCCGACGAGTGCCATCGTCGTGGCATGGGGACCTCTTCCTCTTCAGGAGCGACTCGAGGCAAAGGCGGTGCCGACCCGGTCCCAACGGGCGATCCTCGGGAGGGGGAGCACCCAGCGTGATATCTGGAGCAGGGGTCCCAAGGGTACGGGCACCCTGCGAGACTTCTTGGCTCACGCCTCTAGGGCCACTGGTGGGCTCCTCATCGCCAGTGGCCGCTCTGGAACCACCGTCCCCGGCGTCAGGGGCTCCTGCCTCTAGAGCCTGGTGTTGCGCAGGCTCTGCAGCAGCCCCTTCCGGGACCCCAAAAGCCTGAGGCTCCTAAGCCTCTAACAAGGCTGAGCCTCTAGAGGAGCTCTCGATAGCTGACAGAGGCGCGCGTCCCCCTGCCTCCACACTCGGGGCGCACGCGGCAGGGGCGATCAAGAGAGGAGCCAAGAAGACGGGATTCTCGCGGGGCCCCTCAATGCCCTCGGGAAGCAACCCCCACTCATCTAACAGAGGCATCTGCCCCGCGAAGGCCTCCTTGTTCGAGCACAGATAAAGAAGACAGCCACCCCCCGGAAGGTCAGCAGGCTCGGGCTCACCAGTTAGGTGCTTGAGCACCACACTCAAGGTATCAGCAGCAAGCGACGACTTCTGCAACCTCATCGGATCCTCGACGCCGGTGAAGTCCCACATCGAGCGAGCATGGTGTTGGAGGGTGGCAATTCGCTGCGTCATGAATTCCTTCACCACCATTGGCGCCGTCACCTCCAGTTCCCGGAGCCTCGCCAATCTGTTCCAAACAAAAGCAAGACGCCGGTAGGTGAGCCTCTCATGGCACCAGCCGGAGCTAGGCGAGGCCGGCGACCCAGGAATCGTGAGCAGGGGGCTGAACGCGCGGGCGTCCATCAGGACCCACTGCTTCTGGAATCGCTTCGTGATGGGCGAAAGCTTGAAGTTGATCCCCGAGCAAGCGGTCGCGGACACGGCTTTGAAGGTCGCGCACCCAGAGCATTAGCGGGCGTCCACCAACCGGAGCAGGAAGAAATGGCGAAACAAGGCCACGGAGGGAGTGATGCCCACCATGGCCTCGCAGAGAAAAGCGAAGACGGCAAGGAGGATGACAGAGCAGGGATCCAGATGCAACAGATGGATCTGGTAATGCGACATCACGGCGTTGAAGAAAGGGGAGAAGGTAGGAATCAGCCCAGCAAGAAGAGCATAGAGATGGACGGGAATCTCAGTGGCACTCAACTCTCTGGTACACCAAGTCGCAGGGCGGACAGTCGTTCCCTTACCCTCATTGGAATCAATGGTGAGCGAATGGCGAACCTTTGTCCAGCCCCTCCTTATTGATCACCGTTGAGTGCTCAAGGGCCGGCTCTAGGGCTAGTGAAGGACCGGCCGGTGTGCGCGGCTGCCCCTTCTTCTTCCTCGGCTTGGGGGCCATGGCGAACACCAAGAGAGGGCAAGGCGCCGGCACTAGATCTATGGACGCGGCGGCGATATTGGGAAGAATGAAACAAGAGCCGAGCACAGTACTCTGCAAAGGGCGAGTTGCGCTTAAAACGGGCGACTGCTGGGTCTACCGGATATCAAGGTAGCGTGGGGAAGTGTAGAAGCCCACGTCCATCAACTGCCACGTGTCTTCAGGGCCGCAGGGGGATGGGGCCCACGGCGCTCCGCCCTTGCCTTTTGGCTTCGCCTGGAAGCCAAGTCCCAGCGCCTTGGGCCCAAGGGCTACTGTCGGTGTCCTGGACTTGGGGATATCCAGTCCTGCCTGCCTGCAGCCCACCACGTGGATCCATCAACGGCCTAGTATGGCCCAGCTTCAACACCAAAACTGCAAGACCCTCGTGAGGGGCCAAGCCTCGCGAGGCGAACAACGCCAAGACCCCCGAAGGAGTGGCCTCCTTAGGAGGGCTCCTGAGGGGCGGAGAGTTCTATGCAGCTACCTCATGAGGCTCAGCTAACATGAGCCATGACGACCAAGGCCAGGCAGGCGCCAGGCAGGTGTAGAGCGCAGGTTTCCTCTTTGGTGCAAGGGAGGCATGCCACATGCGCAGAGTCTCGAGGAATCAACCAAAGGTTTCCATTATGGTGCGACAGGACCAAGACCGCAAGGACGGCATGGTGCAGGTCATCACCGTGCCCACTGTAGCATCACGACCAGAGGCTTTTCGCAGGCGAAGACTTTTGTTAGGATAGACTGTACTACTTGTCCCCTTCCAAATCTCGCCATTGTGGAATCCCTTCCCGCTCATATATTTGGGAAGACGACCAAGGCCACTATAGATAGGACTTAGCCACCACCATAGTAGGGGGAGATCCCTTCCGACCGGAGCACAACACCAGCTCAAGAACACCTCACCTCCTGAGGCTTGTTCATCCTTTGTACTTGTTCATCCATAGCCCCTCGAGGCAATCCACCACACACACTAGAGTACGGTATTACACCACAACGGTGGCCCAAACTAGTATAAATCTCTGTGTCTTTGTATCTCTGTGAGCTCGATGCGCTAGGCTAGGGAGGATAGCGAGTAGGCAGGCTTGGCTGGTTGAGATCTCCGCACGCACCACAGAGTTCGAACCTCTCAAGGGTTGCGAGATCCCAAAATCCGACACACACCTCACAGCCCCCGGTGTGAGTCCATTGATGGAAATATGCCCTAGAGGCAATAATAAAGTTGTTATTATTATATTTCCTTATCCATGGTAAAGGTTTATTATTCATGCTAGAATTTTATCGACCGGAAACTTAAATACATATGTGGATACATAAACAAATACCGTGTCCCTAGTGAACCTCTACTAGACTAGCTCGTTGATCAAAGATGGTTAGGGTTTCCTAACCATGGACATGTGTTGTCATTTGATAACGGGATCACATCACTAGGAGATGACGTGATGGACAAGACCCAACCATAAGCTTAGCATCAGATCATTTAGTTTATTTGCTACTGCTTTCATAAAGTCAAATACATGTTTCTTCAACCATGAGATCATGTAACTCCCCGATACTGGATGAATAACTTGTGTGCTATCAAACGTCACAACATAACTGGGTGATCAGAAAGATGCTCTACAGGTATATCCGAAGGTGTCTGTTGAGTTGGCATGAATCAATATTGGGATTTGTCACTCCGTATATCTGAGAGGTATCTCTAGGCCCTCTCGGTAATACAGCATCACAAGAAGCTTGCAAGCAAAGTGACTAAGAAGTTAGATGATGTATTACGGAA
>NW_025226019.1:0-4603 GCF_018294505.1 Triticum aestivum | reverse complement strand
TGGTGGAAATTGATGGATGGGTGGTGGACAGCGGAAGAGATAATGATGCAGCGGTGGCGTGACTAATGTGAAAAGAACTCAAAACTCTAAACGAACTAGACACTAAGACCAGCAACTCGACACGACGATGCAACCGATAATTCAACTATGCAAGCAATGAAAAGAAAATTGCAAAGGCTCAGATTGGCTTGGACCAAGGATGAATAGATCTAACTCTTTTTTGTGGCTTTTTCTTGGACAATAGGTAAGAAAATAAATCTAATCTAGGAAAACTGGAAATTCTCACCGAGCAACCTGAAAACTAATACCACTTGATAGAGGCGGGGTGTCCCGATCTTTCGATGAGATGATAACTATCGATTTGGTGAAGATGACTTTGACGATCCGACTACAAACGTGCACGACGTTGCGCCTTAGCAATCGCTAAACCAACTCCGAGAGGTTATTGACCACGCCGAAGCACAATCAACCTGACCACGAAGGTCTATTCCTGCAAGCAATCGAAGAACAAGCAAGAATATGATAAAGGAATCTGAATATTGCGAATATAGATGAAGTATTGATAAAGGTGGGGATCCGTAAGCGGTCTTGGTCTGGTCGTTGGACACAAACGAAGTACACGAAGTTGCAATGGCTAACTTTTAACTAAACAAATCCCAAGGAAAAGCTACTAGATGGATCTACTTATATAGGAGCAAGGGGTGGCGGCCAAGGAGGTGGGAGGACGTCCCAAGGCAGCCTAAAACTAAATCTAGGTCGTACAAGGCCAATGGGCCCAAGTGGAGGTGATGTAACACCTTTGGACTTGTAGTTTGACTCGGATTCTGCTGCAGCATCAGATTGTTTCGTCCACAACTCAACGCTCCGGACGAATTTGAAGGTGATTCCAATTGGGTTGGAAAGTGCACGAAATCTAGTTTCCAACAAAAAAAGAATCACCGAATTCGGAGTCCGTATGAAAAACTTGTGTGCGTTTTGAGTCAGGTATGTCTGTGCAGTCCGAATCTGAATCCAAAACGTGAGAGACTTGGACTCTATCTTCTCTTGGGCCAAAAGTGACGTGAGAGAACTTTTTGGACAGCAAATAAACATCTCTTTCTTCCTTATCTTCATATGTGGATTGTACAAATGTCCCATACACCTGCAATTAGACAAAACACAAAAGTGTGTGAACTATTTTTGTTCTGGATAACATAAATAGATTATTGAATAGCTTGCACTAGAAATCACCTGACAAATATGCATATATGCAATATTTTTGGTCATATCCAAGGTAGTCATGTCCTCATCAAAAAAGAATCACTCAATTCCGAGTTGATATGAGGAGTCAAAACATTCTAAAATTGGCTTGACAAAATGGAATAAGTTGTGTTCGTGAACTTTGGAGGGCAAAAAGACCTATTTAGAAGCCTATTTTGAGGCTCCAAATATGGAACTACCTTATGCAACTATTTAGATGCGGCTTGTCGCTAGCTTTCATTTGAGTACTCGCAGAGCCAAAACGGACTTCGTATGATAAAGTTATGCCTGTTTTACTGAATAGTGCACAAAACAGATTCCAATCCGAATTCAACAACGAGATTGAGTCTAGATAGATCTGAATTTTTTTTATTTTCTTCTCTCTTTTTTTCCTCACATTTTTTTTCTTTTTCTTACTCTCCTTTTTTCTCTGACTTTTTTTTATTTTCTCTTTTTTTTCTCTGTCTTTTTTTGTCCATCTTTCCAAAACAAACTAGATAAGATGCAGATTGGATCAAGCGAAGATGTGAACAACTTCAACTATGATTATGACCACTAACGGTGGGTAGGACGTGATGAAAATTGATGGATGGGCGGTGGACAGTGGAAGGGATAACGACGCAGCGGCAGCGTGACTACTGTGAACAGATCTCGAAACTCTAAATGAACTAGACACTAAGACCAGCAACTCGACACGACGATGCAACCGATAATACAATAATGCAAACAATGAAAAGAAAATTGCAAAGGCTCAGACTGGCTTGGACAAAGGATGAATAGATCTAACTTTTTTCTATGGCTTTTATTGGACAATAGGTAAGAAAATAAATCTAATCTAAGGAAAACTGGAAATTCTCACCGAGCAACCTGAAAACAGATACCACTTGATAGAGGCAAAGGTGTCCCGTCTTTCGATGAGATGATGGATTTTGCTTTGGTGGAAATCGACTTTGACGATCCGACTATAAACATGTGAGGACGTCGCGCCTTAGCAATCGCTAAACCAACTCCGAGAGGTTATTGACCACGCCGGAGCACGATCAACCTGACCACGAGGGTCTGTTTCCTGCGAGCAAACGAAGAACAAGCAAGAAACTGAGATTCCCATCTGGATATTGCGAATATAAGATGAAAGCTTTATTGATCAAGGTGGGTTTCTGTGACGCCTTTGTCTGGTCGTTGAACACAAACGAAGTACACGAAGTTGCAGCTATGGCGAACTTTTAATCTAAACAAAACCCAAGCAAAAAGCTACTAGATGGATCTACTTATATAGGAGCAAGGGGTGATGGCCAAGGAGGTGGGAGAACATCCCAAGGCAGCCTAAAACCAACCCTAGGTCGTACAAGACTCATGGGCCCAAGTGGAGGTGATGCAACACCTTTGGACTTGTTGTTTGACTTGGATTCTGCTGCAGCGTCTGATTGTTTCGTTGATATCTCAACGCTCAGAAGGTATTTTAAGGTGAATCCTATTGGGCTGGAAAGAGCACGAAATCTACTTTCCAGCAAAAAAAGAATCACCCAATTCGGAGTCCGTATGAAAAAGTTGTTGACGTTTTGAATCAGGTATGTCTGTGCAGTCCGAATCTGAATCCAGAACGTGAGAGAGTTGGACTCTATCTTCTCTTGGCCCAAAAGTGATGTGAGAGGACTTTTTAAATAGAACATAAACTTCTCTTTTTCCCTTATCTTCATATGTGAATTGTACAAATGTCCCATACACCTGCAATTAGATAAAACACAAAAGTGTGTGAATTATTTTTGTTCTGGATAACATAAATAGATTATTGAATAGTTTGCACTAGAAATCACCTGACAAATATGCATGTATGCAATATTTTTGGTTATATCCAAGGTAGTCATGTCCTCATCACGGAGCCACTCAAGTCGACACTCCGACAACTCCTTCTCCGGCTCAAGTACACCGTCATCGAACACTCTTCGACGAGCCGTGCGTCAAGACCGTGATGCATCTCGCAACCCGCTACACGTCAAGCATTCACAAGAGCAAGCCGATGAGCAAGTCTCTCGTCCTCACACAAACAAAGACGCTTTTGCTTAAGCTCAAGAATGACAACGTCTTCGTCGCCAAGAAGAAGAAGAACGAGCGCGTCTACACCAAGAGGAACAAGAGGCCGAGGCTCAACGTCTTCAACAACAACAACGAGAAGCGCAAGCTCTTGAGGCGCAACGTGCCCTTCAAGAATCAAGTCGAGCCATCGCCAACCGCAATCGCGAACGGCGTAATCAAGAGGAAGCCCTTCAAAAAGAAATCCAAGAGAGGAACTACCAACCGCGCGTGCAACGTCAAGTTCCTCAATCTCCTTCACAAGCTCGTCAAGCTCCACCATAACCTCAAGTTCAACAAGAGCGAGTTGATCATGGACTTCCTCCACGCCAAGAGCAACATGAGGATGATTACCCTCCACATCAAGGGCGTCATCATCACCATCGCCAACAACACAATGAAGAGCAACGCTATGGCAAGCTCAAATTCACAATGCCCAAATTCAATGGAAGCAATGATCCCGAAGAATACCTCTCATGGGCATTGAAGGTCGACAAAATCTTTCGTTTACACAACTATGAGGAAGAGAAGAAGATCGCTATGGCATCACTTGAGTTCCAAGACTATATGCTCATATGGTGGGAACAAGTCCTTGAGCGCCGACAAGCAAGAGGTGAAACTCCAATCACCACTTGGGATCAAATGAAGCATGCGAGGACGTTTTCTACCAACCTACTACAACCGTGATCTCTTCAAGAAGCTACAACCCTCAAATAAGGAACAAAGAGTGTTGAAGAATACTACAAGGAAATAGAGATAGCCATGATTCGAGCCAATGCCACGGAAGATGATGAGCAAACAATGGCACGATTCTTGAATGGACTCAATCATCCCATCAAGAAGATCGTTGACTTCCAACCCTACCCCAACCTCATTGAGCTCGTGCATCAAGATACAAAGGTGGAATGTCAAGTGCAAGAAGACTTCAAGTACGCCAAGTATTCATCCAAGACCTACGGCTTCTCCAATAACCAAGCTTCAACAACTACTCCAACTTCGACATCAACCAAGCCTTCTCCAAGCAACGCCGACAAGTCAAGTTACAAGAAACATTTGTCAAGTTCAAGTCGTCTTCCTCCTACTACAAGCAACTTCAAGCTGCGTGCTTCTTCATCTACTCCGACCTATGAGACCGTCAAGACAAGCTCCTTCAAGTGTTTCACTTGCGGCGGCCGAGGCCACAAGTCCTATGAATGCACAAACAAGCGCACGATGATCCTCAATGACGATGGCACCTACGACTCAATGAGTGAAGATGAAATGGAAGCTATTGAGCAATTGGCCATGCATAGGC
>NW_025226018.1:0-4896 GCF_018294505.1 Triticum aestivum | reverse complement strand
AATATTAGACTTTTGTTTTGAATCTTTTGGATCGGAACATTCATGCCACAATAAATAAAATTACATGGATAAATATGTTAGGTAGCATTCCACATAAAAATTCTATTTTTATCATTTACCTACTTGAGGACGAGCAGGAATTAAGCTTGGAGATGCTTGATATGTCTCCAACGTATCTATAATTTTTTATTGTTCCATGCTATTATATTATCTGTTTTGGATGTTTTATATGCATTATTATGCTATTTTATATTATTTTTGGGACTAACCTATTAACCTAGAGCCCAGTGCCAATTTCGAATTTTTCCCAGTTTTACAGTTTCGCAGAAAAGGAATACCAAACGGAATAAAACTTTCACGATGATCTTTCTTGGACCAGAAGCCAACTAGGATACTTGGAGATGAAGCCGGAGGAGTAACGAGGCGGCCACAAGGGTGGAGGGTGCGCCCCCTATCTTGTGGGGCCCTCGTGGGTCTCCTGACCTAATTTCTTCACCTATATATTCCTCTATACCCCAAAACAATCAGGGGCATCCACGAAAACACTTTTCCACCGCCGCAACCTTCTGTACATCTAGGGGCCTTTTCTGGCATCCTGCCGGAAGGGGATTCGATCACGGAGGGCTTCTACATCAACACCATTGTCCTTCCGATGAAGTGTGAGTAGTTTTCCTCAAACCTACGGGCCCATAGCTAGTAGCTAGATGGCTTCTTCTCTCTCTTTGACTCTCAATACCATTTTCTCCTTGATGTTCTTGGAGATCTATTCAGTGTAATACTTTTTTGCGGTGTGTTTGTCGAGATCCGATGAATTGTGGATTTATGATCAGCTTATCTATGAATATTATTCGAATCTTCTCTGAATTCTTTTATGCATGATTTTATGTCTTCGCAAGTCTCTTCGAATTATCGGTTTGGTTTGGCTTTGGGTTCAGTCTTGCAATGGGAGAAGTGCTTAGCTTTGGGTTCAATCTTGCGGTGTCCTTCCCTAGTGACAATAGTGGCAGCAAGGACGTATTGTATTGTTGCCATCGAGGATAAAAATATGGGGTTTTCATCATATTGCTTGAGCTAATTCCTCTACATCATGTTATCTAACTTAATGCGTTACTCCGTTCTTTATGAACTTAATACTCTAGATGCATGCTGGATAGCGGTCAATGTGTGGAGTAATAGTAGTAGATGCAGAATCATTTCGGTCTACTTGACACAGATGTGATGCCTATATTCATGATCATTTCCTTAGATATCATCATGACTTTGCGCTTTTCTATCAATTTCTCGGCAGTAATTTATTCACCCACCGTATTATTTTCTATCTTGAGAGAAGCCTCTAGTGAAACCTATGCCCCCAGGGTCTCTTTTCCATCATATAAGTTCTCTTTTCCATCATATAAGTTTCCAATCTATTATTCTTGTAATCTTTTACTTTCCGATCTATAAACCAAAAATACCCAAAATATTTTTCTTTATCGTTTATCTATCTCTATCAGATCTCACTTTTGCAAGTAACAGTGAAGGGATTGACAACCCCTTTATCGTGTTGGGTGCAAGGTTGTTTGATTGTTTGTGCAGGTATTCGGTGATTTGTGCGTTGTCTCCTACTGGATTGATACCTTGGTTCTCAAACCAAGGGAAATATTTATCTCTACTTTGCTGCATCACCCTTTCCTCTTCAAGGGAAAAACCAACACAAGCTGAAGAAGTAGCAGTTGGCAGCAGCCGCATAGGTGGCCGGCGACGCTGGGTGGGCCCTACTGCCGGCTATCGGCGGTGGCTGGGAGCGCGGGCAACGGTGGGAGGAAGAAGCAGAGAGAGGTTTGATTATCAAGAGATTTTAAAAGCCAAGTTTTTTTTTGAAAAACTGTAATTGCACTATGCCAGCGACAAGAGTTACGGGATGGAGGGAGTATTACTAGTAGTATGACCACCATGTTGTTTGTATAGGGATGTGTATGGAAGAGCATCATGTCCATCCAAGGGTATATATTAGAGTATGCATAATGGTTTATACATGTTTGGCTCTACTCCTGTGTGTGGTGTTTTTGCCCTTGCATGTAAGTTTACAAGAGAGATCAACCTTCAGCCTGACGTCCTTCTCCCTGGTTAGAGCATCTCCACTCGTTCGCCCCCAGGGGCTGAAATAGCCCCGCCCAAGGGCGCGCCGATGGAAAAATCGGTGTGGGTGCGGTCGGTTTCCCTGCCGCCGCCCCAAGATCACCCCAGGCGCTGATTTCGGCCCACTGTCAGCGCAAATTGGCCCAATTTCGGCGTTAATTGGACCAATTTTGGCCCATATTCATCGTGCTTCGGCACAAATTCAACATAAGCTATCACATAGTTCATCACAGAAAATCAATACAAATCAAATAGTTCAACAAATCAATACAAATCAAATAGTTCATCAAGTAAAAACTCATATTTCATCACACATCGAGCTAGGCATTGCCCTTGAGCCTCCATAGGCGCTCCACCGGATCGTGCTGCAGTTGTTAATGCACCTGTGGGTCTTGGATCTCCTGACGCATATTGAGGAAGGCAGTCTAGGTTGCCGGTAGCTGGTGATCAACTTGGGCAAGAGGACCCTTCCTATAATATGGTTCGGTGTCAAGCACTGACTCTTCCTGCTCGCTTTCAATGATCATGTTGTGCAAGATGACACAACAAGTCATGACCTCCCACATTTGATCTTTCTACCAGGTCTAAGCGGGGTACCGGACAAGAGCAAATCAGGATTTGAGCACACCAAATGCCCGCTGGACATCCTTCCTGCAAGCCTCCTAACACTTGGCAAAGTAGGAGTTCTTGCCTCCTAGCACAGGGTTTGAGATAGTCTTCACAAATGTGGACCATCCCGGATAGATGTCATCTGCTAGGTAGTATCCCTTGTTGTAGTGGCACCCATTGAGCTCGAAGTTCACCAGAGGAGCATGACCTTCAACAAGCTTGGCAAAGACATTCAAGCACTGCATTACATTGATGTCATTGTGAGTTCCTGGCATAACAAAGAAGGACTGCCAAATCCAGAGGTCCTGTGTGGCCACTGCCTCAAGTACCACACTGCAACTGCCTTTGCCGCCTTTGTACATCCCCTGCCAAGCAAATGGACAATTTTTCCATTTCCAATGCATGTAGCCGATGGTTCCATGAGATGCTCTTCATCTTGGGCGTAGGGATCGGCTTCCTCCTCCAGCAGCATCGCGAACGCCTCCTTGTCGTCCGAGTCCATCGTCGAGCAATCGCCGAACACCTGGCGGGTGTGGTAGGCGCGCAGCCATCGATAACCCCACACTGCATGGCCGAAGCTACGGAAAGCTCGCCCAGAAGTGGGGTGGAGGGTGCCACGGTGAACCCTCTCTTTTCCGGCGGGGGAATGACCTTTCTTGCGGCGTGATACGTCTCCAACGTACCTATAATTTATGAAGTATTCATGCTATTATTTTATCATTCTTGGATGTTTTACAGTCATTTTATAGCAACTTTATATCATTTTTTGAGACTAACCTATTGACCCAGTGCCCAGTGCCAGTTGCTGTTTTTTGCTTGTTTTTTACATCGCAGGAAATCAATATCATATGGAGTCCAAACACCGCGAAACTTTTTGTGGATTTTTTATGGACCATAAGACACCCATTGGGCCAGAGCAGCACCTGGGGGGTGCCCCGAGGGGGGCACAACCTACCAGGGCGCGCCCCGGTGGGTTGTGCCCACCTCGGTGGCCTCCCGCACCCCCTCTTTGCCCTATAAATTCTCAAATATTCCAAAAACCCTCGAGGAGAACCTAGATCAGAAGTTCCGCTGCCGCAAGCCTCTGTAGCCACCGAAAACCAATCGGGAGCCCGTTCTGGCACCCTGCCGGAGGGGGAGATCATCATCGGTGGCCATCTTCAGCATCCCGGCGGCCACCACGTTGAGGAGGGAGTAGTCCACCCTCGGGGCTGAGGGTTTATACCAGTAGCTATGTGTTTAATCTCTCTCTCTCTCTCTCTTGTGATCTTGAGATGTCACGATCTTGATATATCATGGGCTTTGTTAACATAGATGGATCATATGATGTTTCTCCCCTCTCTACTCTTATTGTGATGAATTGAATCTTTACCCTTTGAAGTTTTGTCTTGTCGGATTGAATGTTCAGATCTGAAAACACATGATGTATGTCTTGCGGTATGAATACTTGAGGTGACAATGGGGTATCATATTGATTTATTTGATGTATGTTATGGCACTCAACTTGCGGATTCCCAAGGTGACATTGGGTTAATCTATGCATAGGGGTTGATGCATGTTTTTATTATCTTTTTTCCGGTAGAAACTTTGGGGTCTCCTTGTAGTTCTTTGTGTGGATCTGAAAGTGTGTTACGTCGACTAGAGGGGGGGGGTGAATAGGCAATTTTTAAGAATTCTTCACTAAGGAATTTCAGGGTGAGGAAATTCCTAAGCGAAGAACTACTTGCAGCGGAGTAATTACTGAGGTATAAGCATAACAGAGCAACAGCATAGTGATCATGATGAAATGAAAGACAAACACAAAGTACAGAAAGCGTAAACACAGGACAAGCAGGTTGAAGACAAACCGACTGAAGAAATAGGATTGAGGAATTAGAGAAAGTCTTCAGTCAAAGTGTTCAAACAGTAATGATTAGGTTCATCAACACATAACTGAGGAAATGAAAGGGTTGAGGAAATAAAACCAGTTGGCTTGGTGAAGATAATGATTTGGTAGACCAGTCCCAACTGCTGTGACAGTTGTACGTCTGGTTGGAGCGGCTGAGTATTTAAACTCGAGGACACACAGTCCCGGACACACAGTCCTCACCGTATTCTCCTTGAGCTAAGATCACACATACCTCGCCCAACAGTAGTGGTAAGTCTTCATAGGTGACTTCCAAACCTTCA
>NW_025226017.1:0-8016 GCF_018294505.1 Triticum aestivum | reverse complement strand
CCCCTCCCACGCACGGCCAGCACCACCGGATCCGGCCACCGCGAGGCACCTGCGCCGCACTCCATCGAGAAGCGCGAGATTTCCCCCTTCCCTATTCCTCTGCCTCCCGCCAGACCAGCGCCGTCGCGCCCCTCCCACGCACGGCCAGCACTGCCAGATCCGGCCACCGCGAGGCACCTGCGCCGCACTCCCCCGAGAACCTCCTTCCATCGACTCACCAAGTCCCTTCCCCCACCCCCCCGCTCAGGTCCGGCACATCATCCAAGCATAAGGCCGGATCCACCTCCACCGCGCGCTTGCCCCGACCGGATCGGGCCAGACTCCCCCACGCTAGCCTCACCCTGGGCTTCCCCTCGCCGGAGATCCTCAGGCCTCCTTTGCGTGCGCCCACACGCCGTCACGCCATGTCAGAGCACCTGTGCCTGCGGAGTGGCGGAAGCCTGTGCCTGCAATGACGAGGGAAGGAGAAGGCCAGGAGAGTCCCCTCGCTCGAGGCCGCAGGGGCATTGCTGTTCAGTTTTTTGTTCTTGTTTTTGTTGTTGAAAATCTTCAGTGCGTGGCGAGGGATGGCTCCAGGGCTCCTCCGGCGTCCTCTGGTGCCTGATTTCCTCCGCTTACTCTATTGTGCAGGTCCGACAGCACTCCCGGTGTTGATGCAGCTCACTTCATCCCGTATCGGGTGGTTTTTTGTTCAAATTGCAGCTTACTTCATCACAGCGTTTGGCAACAGCGTGAGGGTGCGGGCGCCCCTTCCCTGCAGTTCGGCAATTCCACCTCCACAAATGAGGTCATCAAAAAGTTGAAGAGCGGCCAGTGAGGTGCCCCTTTCCAGTTTCCAGCGATCACATCATGCAGTGCTGTCGAGTGTGGCGAGCGGTGCAGTTAGACCTAGTGCTTGTTCGCGCGCGGAGGTAGACAAGTGCACTACAGTAGGGTGGCCGGCGACATACTTATCTTTTTTAGTAGTTAACTTTTGCATTATGTTCTAATTTCACCATGTTTGTGGTTCCTTTGTGGCATCCTGCAGTACAGATTGCAGGTGCATGCAGTTTTTTAAATGCAGAGATAAAAATTATGGTTAGAGCATCGTTATAATAAAAAGAACATTAATATAGTTAAATTAATGAAGTTCACTTGCTTAGTCCCTACGGTCCGTTCGCTCGGTCTACGCACGTAAAAAAATATTGAGTTTGAAAAAAAACTCATGCGGTCCGTTTACGGTAGTCTTGAGGTTCACGTTTCATAATATTGTGGTTCACCAACGCTCGACATGAAGTGCACTCCATCTTGTTTGGAAAAATTTACATCCCACAAAAAAAAGCATGCAGTCCCGTTAGCCCGTCTGATGCAGTGCGGTTTTCAGTCTAAAAGCAGTGTGGTTTTCTTTCTTGTCTTCAAAAATTTACGTCCCACAAAAAAGAAATCATGCAGTCCGCTAGCGCGTCTGATGCGGTGCGGTTTTCAGTCTAAGAGCGGTGCGGTTTTCTTTCTCGTCTTCAAAAATTTACGTCCCACCAAAAGGAAACCATGCAGTTCTCTTTCCAGTCTAATGCAGTGCGGCATTTTGTCAGATGCAGTGCGGTTTTCAATTGAATGAAGTACGCACGTCGATTTGTGTGTCGCGAAAAACAGAGTGCCCGCATTTTGGTAATTTGAAAACTGCTCTTAAACCGTAATGAATTAGAGAGAGAGTGTTCTACATGAAAAGGTTGCGTCTCGTTGATATCTTTCCAACGGCGTATGATTTGAATTATTCCGACCAGCCGTTCGTAAAAATTTCGCGAAAAAACAGCCGCTGCCTCTCGAAGTCAGCCACACGATTTTCAAAATTAACTAAAAATTGTAAGGAATCTCAAAACCATTTCAACATATGAAAGTTGCGCCTTGTCCGTCGCTTTCCAACGACATATCATATGTCTCGTTTCGACAAACGGTTAGAAAACTGGAGCAAAAACAGTACCAAAAATTTCAAAAAATTTGAAAAACAGAGTTCCGCGATTTAGTAAATTTGAAACTGCTCTTAAACCGTAATGAATTAGAGAAAGATTTATATATGAAAAAGATGCGCCTCGATGATATCTATCCAACGGCTATCATTTGCTTCATTCCGACAAGCGATTTAGAAAAAAACGCGAAAAAACGCTCGCTACCACTCGTCATCCGCCGCACCATTTTCAAAACTGCTCTTAAACCGTGTGGAATCTTGAAAAGTGTTCAACATGTAGAAGTTGCGCCTAATCCATAGCTTTTCAACGCTATACTACACGCGTCATTCCGATAAACGGTTAAAAAAATTAGAGCGAAAACAGTACCGAAAAAATAACGCGTGCAGTTTTTTCCGACGAGAAGTTCACTAGTCTCTATTGCAGTGCTCGTCGTCAAAATGATGCGGTGCGCTATTGTTGAGCATGAAGTGCCGAAGTGGTGTGCAGAATAGTTATTCTGCTAATATTAGAAGAATAGACCGTCTGTATATATATATATATATATATATATATATATTTATATACATATATATATATATGTAATATGAAAGTTAGCAGTCATTGGCTTTAGCCCCCACGCTTGCAATGCTGGGGTGTTCGCGAGAATATGCATAATCACACTTGATTCAACCTCTTGGTCCATTAAGGAGGTGATCGGACGTCGAACTAGGCAACCGGACTATATAGCTTCAACACTTTCACTTAGCCATATGAGTTTGACGGTGGGGGTACTATATAGCCCCTCATACATTCGCGTGCATCCAAATACGGGCGCGTATGTATATGACTGGGAAACGGCCCTTCGTTAATGCAAAGGAATCCTAAATATTCCGGTAAGTCTTCGAGTGGTTGAACAGTCTCTCACTATATCATGACAATCAGTTTTCGGCTTTCTCTACTGAGGTGATCATCCGGAATAACCAGGGCACAATCGCAGTAGTTCTCCTTTGGCCGCCCTAGCCAATAAGAACGAAACGTAAGGCGGCAAATCGAGGAGCTGGGCAAACCCAACATTTGACCCAAGACATGATTCGGAGTTGATGCATATAAGGCCGAACTCACGACGTTGAACACTCCCGAAGGTATTCGGACTTTGTAACATATACTGGGCTGAATAACACCTTTCATTATGAACCCTATATTTCCAGGTACATGCGTTAGTCTATCGTGGCGAGATGCCAATAACGGCAGTCTCCTCTGTGGGTGTAGTACCCATGGGATGTGTAAACAACAAGAGACAATAAAAAGGTTTACACAGGGGCTTAATCTAAAGACAAACCTTTGAGTGGGGCCCTGCTGCACGTCTGCGCCTTTATCTCTGTTGTGCCGTGTCCTAGGAGGGTATCGCATGAATGGTGTCTATATTAAGAAAAAATCATGTAGAAGAGTATGACGTAAGTGTGCGAAGAGTTGGCTATCCCCAATGGATAATATAAAGTGAAAGATATTAGCCTGCTAATAAGGTCAAGCCAAGAGTTGGGCTTTATTAAATATCTATAGCCCCTGGTGTCCGCTATGGGATTACATGCGTGGCACCCAGATTAGGTTTATTTGGACTATCAGACTCATCTAACCATGTCCGTGGTCTTAACGACCGATCTTTCTTTTATATATTAGAGGCTGGTTAGAGTCCGGCAGCTAGAGCCTTCTCATACTCTTCGGCGCGTAGAGAACGCTCTGTTCTTCCGTTAACGGGGATGATGCAAGTGGACCGGGCATCTTGAGTTTAAGGTAGGCGTAGTGCGGTACTGCATTGAAGCGGGCGAAGGCCGTTCTCCCGAGCAATGCGTGATAACCACTTTGGAGAGGGGCGATGGTGAAGAGTAGTTCTTCGCTTCTGAAGTTGCCTGGGGAGCCGAATGTCACCTCTAGTATGAGGGAGCCCCTGCAGCGAGCTGCGACGCCTGGTATCACCCTTTCAAAGGTGGTGTTGTTTTGGCTGATTCTGGATGGGTCTATCCCCATCCTGCGGACCGTGTCTTGGTATATTATGTTAAGACTACTGCCGCCGTCCATGAGGACGCGAGTGAGATGGTATCCGTTGATTATTGGGTCGAGCACCAAGGCAGCTGATCCTCCCTGCCGCATACTAGTCGGGTGGTCCCTGTGATCGAAGGTGATCGGGCGTGCCGACCAATGGTTAAGTTTGGGGGCAACGGGCTCTATAGCGTATGCGTCTCTGAGCGCGCATTCGTGCCTTCTTGTGGGTATGTGAGTCGCGTAGATCATATTTACTGTTTTTATCTCTGGTGGGAGTTTTTTCTGTCCCCCAGTGTTCGGTTGGCGAGGCTCATCCTCATCTTCACTTGGTGTTTCTCTTTCCTTGTGTTCAGCATTTAATTTGTCGGCCTGCTTAAAGACCCAGCATTCTCTATGAGTGTGGTTTGCAGGTTTTTCGGGGGTGCCATGAATTTGGCACAGCCTGTCCAGGACTTTGTTTAGGCCGGACGGTCCTTCTTTGCTGCCTTTAAATGGCTTCTTTTGCTGACCAAGTCGAGAGCCCCTGAATCTGGCGTTGACCGCTGTGTTGTCCGGACTTTCTTCCTTGTTTCGATGTTTGTTTTTATTGCGTCGTGTCTTCCCGTTGCCATCCCTTAGTTCGGATGTACTTGGGTCGCTGGTGCCTCTACGGGCCAACCAACTATCTTCACCCGCGTGAAAGCGGGTCATAAGGCTTGTTAAGGCTGCCATTGTCCTCAGCTTTTCTTGGCCGAGGTGTTTGGCGAGCCACTTGTCCCGGATGCTGTGCTTGAAGGCCGCCAGGGCTTCAGCATAGGACAATCGACAATTTGATTCTTCTTAGTGAGGAATCTGTTCCAAAGCTTCCGGGCGGACTCTCCGGGCTGTTGAATTATGTGACTTAAATAGTCCGCGTCTGGAGGTCGGACATAGGTCCCTTGAAAATTGGCCCTGAAGGCATCCTCAAGTTCCTCCCAACTTCCGATTGAATTTTCGGGGAGGCTTTTCAACCAGTGTCGAGCTGGTCCCTTCAACTTGAGGGGAAGGTATTTGATGGCGTGGAGGTCGTCCCCATGAGCCATGTGGATATGCAGGATAAAATCCTCAATGCAGACCCCGGGGCTTGTCATTCCATCATATGCCTCTATGATCACAGGTTTAAAACCCTGTGGAAATTCGTGGTCCAGCACCTCTGTGGTGAAGCATAGGGGGTGAGCAGACCCTCTGTCTCTGGACGTGTTGTGGCATGCCGTCGGCTATTGTTGTGTCCGGTACTGATTCCGGACTGGTATCCGATCAGTCTGATAGTTTTGGTGACCATAGTCTTGCGCCGGGGCGTGTCCTTTAGATCCATAGATGGACCTGGCCACGCCGGCCTTTTTATACAGGAGCTCACATAAATCGTGTGCGGCGTCGGTAGCTGCTCTATTGCGGTTACGAAGTGGTTTGTCCGGCCTCCTGGCCGTATTGTTCTTCGATGGAACGGCCTCATCGTCGAATTCTGGCAGCAGCTTGCGGTTTGGATAGCTCTTTGTGTGGCAATTGTCGCCGTACTTTTCTTTAGTGTCTAGCACTTTATTCCATCTGCGATTGAGCGTTTCCTGTGCGGCTTTAAGCCTTTGCTTCTGCTTCTTTAAACTTCTCGTAGTGGCCATAAGCCTTCTGTGGAGGTTATCTCGTTCCGCATGTGTTTCCGGGATGATGAATGCATCGTCGTCCGGACTGTGCTCTTGTCCTGGGGCAGTTTGATGAGTTCGTCCCTGTGATCAGGCGTCTGCTTCGGGCTCTGTTCGGCATGACCAAGCTCATCTTGCTCCATTGCTGGGTCCATATGGTCGTTGTTGCCCTCGGAATTGATTGGGTTGTCCATCTTTCTAGCGCTGTTATCGCTATTTTTACTGTTGCTGGACTTGGAGCGGCGTCTGCACCGTTGTTTTGGCTTTTGTCCGGGGGTTTTATCCTCCGGTTTGTCGCTGTCGTTCTCCTTAGGCGTATCCACCATGTATATATCATATGACGAGGTGGCAGTCCAGCGCCCTGTTGGTGGTGGTTCTGAATCGTCTCCTGTACCGACGTCCATACCGTCGGTATCGTCGGCGTCAAAGTCAAGCATGTCTGATACATTGTTGACAGTAGCTATGAAGCGGGTGGTGGGTGGGCAACGAATTTCTTCGTCGCCTTCTTCCCCCTTGGGCCGGACATAGTTCGGCCAAGAGTCTCCTGACAAAGAGAGAGACTTTAATGAGTTCAGCACATCGCCAAAGGGCGAGCACTCGAAGATGTCCGCAGTGGTGAATTCCATTATCGGAGCCCAACCGGATTCGGCGGGCTCGGGGGCGCACGAACTGGGACCCACAGCCGGACACGAGTTCGGGTTCCGGTGACACAGGCTTCCTTGGGGGTGAAGCCGGTGTTCGGCTCTACCGCCGATGAGTGTGCGGCCTCCGGGGTGGGTTCCATCCACCCGTCCTCGGACGACGCGATCTGCCCCGGATTTTGGTCCAGAGCTCCAGTAGGTGCTATATCCCGAGCATTGTCAGACAACAGGTCTAAGCCGTGCTCGTCGTGACTGTTCGGCGCTCCTGGCGTGGGCCCAAATCTGTCAAAGATCAAGTCTCCGCGGATATCAGTCGTGTAGTTCAAGTTTTCGAATCTGACCTGATGGCCAGGGGCGTAGCTGTCGATCTGCTCCAGATGGCCAAGCGAATTGGCCCATAGTGCGAAGTCGCCGAACACGAAGATCTGTCCAATAAGAAAAATCTCATCCTAGACCATGTTGTTGTTGATTGAAGGAGCCATCAAGCCTTGCAGCGACGACACAGAGGAACTCTCAATCAAAGCACCAATGTCGGTGTCAAAACCGGCAGATCTCGGGTAGGGGGTCCCGATCTGTGCGTCTAAGGCTAATGGTAACAGGAGGCAAGGGACACGATGTTTTACCCAGGTTCAGGCCCTCTCGATGGAGGTAAAACCTTACTTCCTGCTTGATTGATATTGATGATATGAGTAGTACAAGAGTTGATCTACCACGAGATCATAGAGGCTAAACCCTAGAAGCTAGCCTATGATGATTATGGTTGTGATTGTGTCTCTAAGGACTAAAACCCTCGTGTTTATATAGACACTGGTGGGGCTACGGTTTACACAGAGTCGGTTACACACAAGGAAATCTATTATCCGGATCACCAAGCTTGTCTTCCACGCAAAGGATGTCACGACCGGCTTTTCAATAAAATGCTTATTGATAAAACCGATCTTTTAAACCCAGTATAGGAAAAGTCATCCTTTCTGGTAGACAAAAGCTTGATAAACAGAGAACCAGTAGCATCGAATATATTACAGGGTTGAGCTGAGGCTGCTCAACAATTTATTACAAACTCGCCAATATCTTATATATGGGCGGTTATGACACAGGGGTGTGGTGGCATGCTACTAGCTCAAGGAAAAAGTGGTGGTGGATAACTTGACTTCTACTGGCAGCTCATCGAGCATCGAGGTGAGGCTCGATGAATTTATTTCGGGGTTGCGGAAGCTGATAATACAATGACCAAGACAGGATCACACGGGACTGACTGGGACTCCTCTAGGCGTCGGACTCGCTATCAAACTCTTCATCCATGAGATCGCCTTCATCAACATCTGGCCAAATCAACAAGCCAGGTGAGTACTTGAAAGTACTCGCAAGACAGTTCGGACAAAAGATATAATCAATGGATGCATGAATGCGTCATGCACAAAGGATGATGCTCATATAACAACGGTAATATTGCAGGACTTGATAAATAAAATAAATAACTGAAAACCGATTGGGTGTCTGGAGCGACGCCTCGAAAGGTAAATAAATAAAATGCGTGCCGCAGTCGGGCGTGTAAGCGACACCACATAAAGGGCTTAAAAGAAATTCCGCAGTCGGGCGTCTTAGCGACACCACATAAAGGTCTTAAAAGAAATGCCACAGTCGGACGTCTGGGCGACATCACATAAAGGGCTTTAAAAGAAATGCCACAGTCGGACATCTGGGCGACATCACATAAAGGGCTTTAAAAGAAATGCCATAGTCGGACGTCTGGGC
>NW_025226016.1:0-9185 GCF_018294505.1 Triticum aestivum | reverse complement strand
ACTCCACACATCGACCGACTCCTGCCTGCATCTAGAGTATTAAGTTCATAAGAACAGAGTAACGCATTAAGCAAGATGACATGATGTAGAGGGATAAACACATGCAATATGATATAAACCCCATCTTGTTATCCTCGATGGCAACAATACAATACGTGTCTTGCAACCCTTTCTGTCACTGGGTAAGAACACCGCAAGATTGAACCCAAAGCTAAGCACTTCTCCCATTGCAAGAAAGACAAATCTAGTAGGCCAAACCAAACTGATAATTCGAAGAGACTTGCAAAGATAACTCAATGATACATAAAAGAATTCAGATAAGATTCAAATATTATTCATAGATAAACTTGATCATAAACCCACTATTCATCAGATCTCGACAAACACACCACAAAAAGAGATTACATCGAATAGATCTCCACAAGAGAGGGGGAGAACATTGTATTGAGATCCAAAAAGAGAGAAGAAGCCATCTAGCTAATAACTATGGACCCGTAGGTCTATGGTAAACTACTCACAACTCATCGGAGGGGCAAGGATGTTGATGTAGAGGCCCTTCGTGGTTGCTTCCCCCTCCGGCAGAGTGCCGGCAAGGGCTCCAAGATGGGATCTCGCGGATACAGAAGGTTACGGCGGTGGAAATTGTGTTTCGTGGTGCTCCTGGATGTTTTCGGGGTACGTAGGTATATATAGGAGGGAGAAGAACGTCGGTGGCCGCCCGAGGGGCCCACGAGACAGGGGGGCATGCCCTACAGGGGGGAGGGCGCCCTCCTATCTCGTGGGGCCCTCGGAGGCTTCTTGACTTGCACTCCAAGCTCTCCGGATCAGATTTGTTCCAAAAATAACGCTCCCGAAGGTTTCCTTCCGTTTGGACTCCGTTTGATATTCCTTTTCTTTGAAATACTGAAATAGGCAAAAAACAGCAATATGGGTTGGGCCTCTGGTTAGTAGGTTAGTCCGAAAATGATATAAATGTGTAAAATAAAGCCCATAAATATCCAAAAGGGGTAATATAATAGCATGGAAGAATAAAAAATTATAGATACATTGGAGACGTATCAGAGTGGACGTCAAGAAGCAGCCGAGACAGCCACGAGGCAGGAGTGCGTGCCTTAGGGGGGTGGGCGTGCCCCCCACCCTCGTGGGCCCCTCGTGGCTCCCCTGACCTACCTCCTTCGCCTATATATATCTATGTACACTAAAAACATCCAGGAGCACCACAAAACCCTATTTCCACGGCCGCAACCTTCTATATCCACGAGATCCCATCTTGGAGCCTTCGTCGGCGCTTCGCTGGAGTGGGAATCAACCACGGTGGGCTTCTACATTAACACCATAGCCTCTCCGATGAGTTGTGAGTAGTTTACCACAGACCTTCGGGTCCATAGTTATTAGCTAGATGGCTTCTTCTCTCTCTTTGATTCTCAATACAAAGTTCTCCTCGATCTTCTTGGAGATCTATTCGATGTAAATCTTTTTGCGGTGTGTTTGTCGAGATCCGATGAATTGTGGGTTTATGATCAAGTTTATCTATGAGAAATATTTGAATCTCCTCTGAATTCTTTTATATATGATTGGTTATATTTGCAAGTCTCTTCGAATTATCAGTTTGGTTTGGCCTACTAGATTGATCTTTCTTGCAATGGGAGAAGTGCTTAGCTTTGGGTTCAATCTTGCGGTGTCCTTTCCCAGTGATAGTAGGGGCAGCAAAGCACGTATTGTATTGTTGCCATGGAGGATAAAAAAAGATGGGGTTTATATCATATTGCTTGAGTTTATCCCTCTACATCATGTCATCTTGCCTAATGCGTTACTCTGTTCTTATGAACTTAATACTCTAGATGCATGCTGGATAGCGGTCGACCTGTGGAGTAATAGTAGTAGATGCAGAATCGTTTCGGTCCACTTGTCGCGGACGTGATGCCTATATACATGATCATGCCTAGATATTCTCATAACTATGCACTTTCCTATCAATTGCTTGACAGTAATTTGTTCACCCACCGTAATACTTATGCTATCTTGAGAGAAGCCACTAGTGAAACCTATGGCCCAGGGTCTATCTTTTATCATATAAGTTTCCAATATACTTTATTTTGCAATCTTTACTTTTCAATCTATACCATAAAATACCAAAAATATTTATCTTATCTTATTATCTCTATCAGATCTCACTTTCGCAAGTTACCGTGTGAAGGGATTGACAACCCCTTTTTCGCGTTGGTTGCGAGGTTCTTGTTTGTTTGTGTAGGTACGAGGGACTTGCTTGGAGCCTCCTACTGGATTGATACCTTGGTTCTCAAAATAGAGGGAAATACTTACGCTACTTTGCTGCATCACCCTTTCCTCTTCAAGGGAAAACCAATGCAGTGCTCAAGAGGTAGGAAGAAGGATTTCTAGCACCGTTGCCGGGGAGGTCTTCTCACAAGTCAAGGCATACCAAGTACCCATCATAAACTCATCTCCCTTGCATTACATTATTTGCCATTTGCCTCTCGTTTTTCTATCCCCCACTTCACCCTTGCCTTTTTATTCACCCTCTCTTTACCGTTTGCCTTCCCTTCGCCATGTCCGAATCGAAAAGAACTAAGGGTTCTTTCCAGGGTTTTAGTACCTTGGATAGTATCTCTATCCTCTCTAAGCTCATAAATAATGATGCTATGGAAAGACCTACCGGGGTTATCAATGAAAGTTTGAGTAATTTCGATGAAGATGACTCCGGAATTTTTCGTTATTTACTTGATGAGACTTTAAAAGATGCTTGGGATAGGCTATTAAGGATTCGAGCTAGCTATGTGCCATAATATTAAATTGAGATTTACTTAAAAAGCTTTTATGTTGGATTACCCGCTTCTTTCAAGCAAGTTCTAGATTCTATTTTTGAAGGAGGTTTTCTTGAAGGGGATGCTATAGATACCTATGAAAAAACTAAAACTATATTTGGGCACCCCATGAATGATAAGGTTGAATCCCACTCTCTTATGCTTTTATCAAAACGAAATTATCAAAGAGATGAAGGCTAGCTTAGATGCAAATTTCCGTAACGTGCTTAATCTTTCTTCCTCCATTAATGGCAATGTGCTTTCCCAAAATAGAAGGATGAATGCTATAGAAAGGAATGTTTCTCTTTTCTTTCCCAATACCAAAGATGACAATACTTAGATCTATCCTCGCTTTTATGCCTAGCTAGGGGCGTTAAACGATAGCGCTTGTTGGGAGGCAACCCAATTTTATTTTTGTTACTTGCTTTTTGCTCCTGTTTAGTAATAAATAATTCATCTTGCCTCTGTTTAGATGTGGTTTTATGTTTTAGTTAGTGTTTGTGCAAAGTAGAACCTATAGGATCATCTTGGGTGAAAGTTAATTTGATCTTGCTGAAAAACAGAAACTTTTGCACGCACGAGAATAATTTTAATAAATCACAGAGACGTGATTTTTAGTTGATTCTTTTCGAAGAAGATCAGCAGAAAAATTTCCTAGGACTTCCTATTTTGGTAGGATTTTTATAGTTCCAGAAGTATTCAAAAGTTACACATTGCTACAGATTGTTCTGTTTTTGACAGATTCTGTTTTTCGTGTGTTGTTTGCTTATTTCGATGAATCTATGGCTAGTATAGGGGAGTATGAACCATAGAGAAGTTGGAATACAGTAGGTTTAACACCAAAATAAATAAAAAATGAGTTCATTACAATACCTTAAGTGGTGGTTTTTTCTTTCTTGCACTAATGGAGCTCATGAGATTTCCTGTTGAGTTTTTTGTTGTGAAGTTTTCATGTTTTGGGTAAAGATTTGATGGACTATGGAATAAGGAGTGACAAGAGCCTAATCTTGGGGATGCCCATGGCACCCGAATATAATCCAAGGACAACCAAAAGCCTAAGCTTGGGGATGCCCCGGAAGGCATCCCCTCTTTCGTCTTCGTCTATCGGTAACTTTACTTGGAGCTATATTTTTATTCACCACACGATATGTGTTTTGCTTGAAGCGTCTTGTATGATATGAGTCTTTGCTTTTTAGTTTACCACAATAATCTGTTCTGTACACACCTTTTGGGAGAGACACACATGCTTTAGAATTTGTTAGAATACTCTATGTGCTTCACTTATATCTTTTGAGCTAGACAATTTTTTGCTCTCGTGCTTCACTTATATCTTTCTAGAGCACGGCGGTGGCTTAATTTTGTAGAAAATTGTTGATCTCTCATGCTTCACTTATATTATTTTGAGAGTCTTTCAGAACAGCATGGTATTTGCTATGGTTATAAAATTGGTCCTAATATGATGGGCATCCAGGTTGGGTATAATAAAAACTATCATAGGAAGTGAATTGGATGCTATGATCAATTTGATGCTTGATAATTGTTTTGAGATATGAGGATGGTAATATTAGAGTCATGCTAGTTGGGTAATTGTGAATTTGAGGAATACTTGTGTTAAAGTTTGTGATTCTTGTAGCATGCACGTATGGTGAACTGTTATGTGATGAAGTTGGAGCATGATTTATTTATTGATTGTCTTCCTTATGTGTGGAGTTCGGGATCACATGATGGTTAACTCCTACCAACCCTTCTCCTAGGAGCATGCGTGTAGTACTTTGTTTTGATTACTTGTAGATTTTTGCAATAAGTATATGAGTTCTTTATGACTAATGTTGAGTCCATGGATTATATGCACTCTCATCCTTCCACCATTGCTAGCCTCTCTTGTGCCGCGACACTTTCGCCGGTACCATACACTCACCATATACCTTCCTCAAAATAGCCACCATACCTACCTATTATGGCCTTTCCATAGCCATTCCGAGATATATTGCCATGCAACTTTCCACCGTTCCGTTTATTATGACACGCTCCATCATTGTCATATTGCTTTTGCATGATCATGTAGTTGACATCGTATTTGTGGCAAAGCCACCTTGATAATTCTTTCATACATGTCACTGTTGATTCACTGCATATCCTGGTATACCGCCGGAGGCACCCCTATAGAGTCATATTTTGTTCTAAGTATTGAGTTGTAATTCTTGAGTTGTAAGTAAATAAAAGTGTGATGATCTTCATTACTAGAGCATTGTCCCAAGTGAGGAAAGGATGATGGAGACTATGATTCCCCCACAAGTCGGGATGAGACTCCGGACTTTAAAAAAAAGAGAAAGGCCAGATAAAAAAAGGGAAGGCCAAAAAAATGAGAGAAAAAGAGAGAAGGGACAATGTTACTATCCTTTTACCACACTTGTGCTTCAAAGTAGCACCATGATCTTCATGATAGAGATTCTCCTATGTTGTCACTTTCATATACTAGTGGAAAATTTTCGTTATAGAACTTGGCTTGTATATTCCAATGATGGGCTTCCTCAAAAATGCCCTAGGTCTTCGTGAGCAAGCAAGTTGGATGCACATCCACTTAGTTTCTTTTTGATCTTTCATACACTTATAGCTCTAGTGCATCCGTTGCATGGCAATCCCTACTCACTCACATTGATATCTATTAATGGGCATCTCCATAGCCCGTTGATATGCCTAGTTGATGTGAGACTATCTTCTCCTTTTTTGGTCTTCTCCACAACCACCATTCTATTCCACATATAGTGCTATGTCCATGGCTCACGCTCATGTATTGCGTGAAGATTGAATTTTTTTGAAAATACTAAAGTATGAAACAATTGCTTGGCTAAAACCGGGGTTGTGCATGATTTAAATATTTTTTGTGATGAAGATAGAGCATAGCCAGACTATATGATTTTGTAGGGATAACTTTCTTTTGCCCTGTTATTTTGAGAAGACATGATTACCTTGTTAGTATGCTTGAAGTATTACTATTTCTTATGTCAGTATGAACTTTTGTCTTGAATCATTTGGATCTGAACATTCATGCCACAATAAAGAAAATTACGTTGAGAAATATGCTAGGTAGCATTCCACATAAAAAATTCTGTTTTTATCATTTACCTACTCAAGGACGAGCAAGAATTAAGCTTGGGGATGCTTGATACGTCTCCAACGTATCTATAATTTTTGGCCTTTCTCCTTTTTTTGTAAAGTCCGAAGTCTCATCCCGACTTGTGGGGGAATCATAGTCTTCATCATCCTTTCCTCACTAGGACGCTCTAATAATGAAGATCATCACACTTTTATGGATTTACAACTCAAAGCTAGAAGAAGATATGACTCTATATGAATGCCTCCGGCAGTGTACCGGGATATGCAATGAATCAAGAGCGACAAGTATGAAAATTATGAAGGTGGCCTTACCACAAATACGATGTCAACTACATGATTATGCAAAAAGCAATATGACAAAAGTAATATGTGTCATATGAACGGAATGGTGGAAAGTTGCATGGCAATATATCTCGAAATGGCTATGGAAATGCCATAATAGGTAGGTATGGTGGCTGTTTTGAGGAAGGTAAATGGTAGGTGTAAGGTACCGGCGAGAATTGCACGATACAAGAGAGGCTAGCAATGGTGGAAGGGTGAAAGAGTGCGTATAATCCATGGACTCAACATTAATCAAAGGAACTCATATACTTGTTGCAAAAAATTTAGAAGTCATCAAAAACCAAAGTACTACGTGCATGCTCCTAGGGGGATAGATTGGTAGGAAAAGACCATCGCTCGTCCCTGACCGCCACTCATAAGGAAGACAATCAATAAATAAAATTGTGCTCCAACTTCATCACAAAGCGGTTCACCATACGTGCATGCTATGGGAATCACAAGCTTCAACACAAGCATTCTTTAAATTCATAATCACCCAACTAGCATGACTTTAATATCACTACCTCCATATCTCAAAACAGTTATCAAGCATCAAATTGATCATAGCATCCAATTCACTTTCTATGATAGTTTTTATTATACCCAACTTGGATGCTCATCATTCTAGGACCAACTTTATGATAATAGCAAATACCATGTTGTTCTAAAATACTCTCAAAATAATATAAGTGAAGCATGAGAGACTAGCAATTTCTTCAAAATTAAGACACCACCGTGCTCTAAAAGATATAAGTGAAGCACTAGAGCAAAAACTATCGACCTCAAAAGATATAAGAGAAGCACATAGAGTATTCTAGCAAATTATAATCAAATAGGCTTCTCCAAAAAGGTGTGTACAGCAAGGATGATTGTGGTAAACTAAAAAGCAAATACTAATATAATAAACGACGCTCCAAGCAAAACACATATCATGTAGCGAATAAAAATATAGCTCCAAGTAAAGTTACCAATGAACGAACACGAAAGAGGGGATGCCTTCCCGGGGCATCCCCAAGCTTAGGCTTTTGGCTATCCTTGAATATCTTGGGGTGCCATGGGCATCCCCAAGCTTAGGCTCTTGCACTCCTTATTCCATAGTCCATAAAAGCTTTACCCAAAACTTGAAAACTTCACAACACAAAACTCAACAGGAAATCTTATAAGCTCCGTTAGTGAAAGAAAACAAAACCACCACATAAGGTACTGCAATTAACTCATTCTTTATTTATTTTGGTGTTAAACCTACTGTATTCCAACTTCTTTATGGTTCATAGACTGACTTACTAGCCATATATGCATTGAAATAAGCAAACAACACACGAAAAACAGAATCTGTCAAAAACAGAACAGTCTGTAGAAATCTGTAACTAACGCAAACTTATGGAACTCTAAAAATCCTACCAAAATAGGAAGTCCTGGACAATTTGTTTATTGAACATCAGCAAAAAGAATCAACGCAAAAGCACGTTCCTGTGAATTAAAAAAATTATATTCGTGCGTACAAAGTTTCTGTTTTTCAGCAAAATCAAATCAACTATCATCGTAGGTTATCCTATAGGTTCTACTTGGCACAAACACTAATTAAAAGATAAAAACACATCTAACCAGAAGGTAGATGCAAGATTTATTACTAAATAGGAGCAAAAACAAAAAACATAAAGAAAATTGGGTTGCCTCCCAACTAGCGCTATCGTTTAACGCCCCTAGCTAGGCATAAAAACAAAGATGGATCTAACGAGTGCCATCTTTAGCACTAAATTCATAAGTAGCACACATGATAGATTCATAAGGTAATTTGACTTTCCTTCTTGGAAAGTGCTCCATGCCTTTCTTTAATGGAAATTGGAATCTAATATTCCCTTCCTTCATATCAATAATCGCACCAATCGTTCTAAGAAAAGGTCTACCAGGAATAATAGGGCAAGAAAGATTGCAATCTATATCAAGAACGATAAAATCTACGGGCACCAAATTTCTATTTGCAATAATAAGGACATCATTGATCCTTCCCATAGGCTTTTTAATGGTGGAATCCGCAAGGTGCAAATTTAAAGAGCAATCATCAAGATCATGGAAACCTAGAATATCACATAAAGTTTTCGGAATCGTGGAAACACTAGTACCCAAATCACACAAAGCAAAATACTCATAATCTTTAATTTTAATCTTTATAGTAGGTTCCCACTCATCATTAAGTTTTCTAGGTATAAAAACTTCCAAATTAAGTTTTTCATCATAAGATTCAACAAGGCATCAACAATATGTTTGGTAAAGCTTTATTTTGACTATAAGCATGAGGAGAATTAACAACGAATTGCAACAAGGAAATACACCCTTTTAAAGAACAATTATCATAATCAAATTCCTTGAAATCCGAGATAGTGGGTTCAACATTATTAGAAGTTGAGGATTCTCCAATCTCACTTTTACCAATTTTAACATCAAGATCTAATGACTCCGAATTTTTGGGACGCTTTCTAGGCAAAGTTGATTCATCATCACTCCCATAATCATCAAAATTCATATTGCAAAACATAGATCTAATCGTGGACGCATCAATAACTTTAAGATCCTCATCATTATTTTCATGTAATTTTTCTGGTTTAGCGGCCATCTTATTGACTAAGGTGGCTTGCTTGTCAGAAATTTTGGCTATACAAGCCGGGTAATTTGAGCGTTAACACCATAGAGTTCTTTATTCATATCATCAAGCTCTTTGTTCATAAACCCCAAAAAACTTTTCTGTTCCTTAAGCTCTTTTCTAAAGAAATTATTGTGCTCAAATTGCAAATTCATAAAGCTTATAATATTTGATTCAATCTCATCCATCCTTCTGAGAAGGTGGTCAGGACCCTTAGGCGCGGCCATAAGGTCAAACAAGAAAACAAGCACACAGAAGAAGGCAAGCGAAAAGAGAGGAGGAGG
>NW_025226015.1:0-9509 GCF_018294505.1 Triticum aestivum | reverse complement strand
TTTTTTTGCGCTGTTTTTTTTTGCGAAAAATCACTATAATGGCGAGTGTCTCAAAACTCTTCCTAGCTCAAACTGACAGGATGGGCACGAAATTTTTTCGACCAATTTTTTTTTTCGACTGCCCGGACCCAAAAACTGGAAACGGGTCAAAAAAAACTTCCTATAATGGCACCTGTCTCAAAACACTCAGAAACACCTAAAAATAGGATAGCCAGAAATTTTTTCGAAAAATGGGTTTTCAAAAAATTTTGGGCCTAAACGGAGCGTGGTTTCCGGACTCTTTTTTTTTCCCCGAAACCTACTCCGGCAAGGAAACACGAATCGGAATCTAGATGGATCTCGAAAACAAACCTAATATGACAAGAACTCGGATTGGTGGTGGATATATGGTGGTAGATGGCAGCGGTGGTGGTATATGACAGCTGTGGTGGTATATGGATACGGATTCGAAGCGGTGGCGGATAAGCGGTGGTGGTAGATGGCAGGGGTGATGATGATGGTGCGGCGGCGGCATGACAACTTATGACCAGAACTCGAAACTCTAAAAGACTAGACTCTAAGACCAGCAACTAGACACAACGATGCAACCGCAAATTCAACAAAGCAAAACCCTAAAAAGATTATGCAAAGACTCAGATTGGTTCGGATATGATGAACTAACCCTAATTTTTTTTGTGGCTTTTTCGTGGACTATAGGTATGAAGAACAGACTCGATCTAAACTACGAAAAACTGTAAAATCTCACCGAGCAACCTGGAAATCTGATACCACTTGATAGAGGCAAAGGTGTCCCGTCTTTCGATGAGATGATGGATATCGCTTTGGTGGCAGTCGACTTTGACGATCCGACTATGAACGTGCGAGGACGTCGCGCCTTAGCAATCGCTAAACCAACTCCGAGAGGTTATTGACCACGCCGGAGCACGATCAACCTGACCACGAGGGTCTGTTTCCTGCGAGCAAACGAAGAACAAGCAAGAAACTGAGATTGCAATCTGGATATTGCGAATATAAGATGAAAGCTTTATTGATCAAGGTGGGGTTCTGTGACGCCTTTGTCTGGTCGTTGAACACAAACGAAGTACGCGAAGTTGCAGCTATGGCGAACTTTTAATCTAAACAAAACCCAAAGTCTAAACGATGCCCTAAGGGTTGTATATATGGAGGAAGAGGGGGGGGAATTTCGTGGCCCTTGGTGGAGGGGTCCGAAATCAACCCTATCTCTTGTTTCCCCACACATACGGACTCTAAAAATAGCCTATACTTATGTATTTCGAAATTACATGGGCCTGGCCCAATAATAAGGTGACGCAGCACCTAAAATAGCCTTGGGACGAAATTTATGAAGTGGCATCTTGTATATTTCGTCCAAGGCTTCATGCACCCATTATGGTGGCTTCAAAGTCCTGAAATCATCACTTGTAACTCCGTTCTTGTTCCCCTTGCGCATGCCATCATCTCCATGCTTGTTCTTGCTCCAATGTTCATCCTTCTCCAAGCTAGGCCCTTCATTTGTAAGCAAAACAAATGTATCCAATTTAGGCAGCATCATATTCTCATGAACATTAGAATCATTACCAAGAAACGAAAGTACCTGGTAATTTAGTTGGCGTGCACGAGCTCTAGTAATTGGTCCAGTATGTATAGCAGCAGGGGTTGTGGGTGTAACAATTGTATTGATGTCCTCATCACAAAGCAACCACCGATACATCCAACGATAGGTGTTGGGGCCGTAGCACAAACAAGCCCAAAGAAAAACAGAGAAAAAGGAAAGACAAACAAATGCCAACAACGGCAGATCAACGAAACAAAGATGATCGGCGACCGCTGCACCCTCCGGAGAAGTACCACCATGCTCCCAGCACTTTGAAGCGTCGCGTACCAAGCAACACCTTCAAGAAGGAGGCGACGATGACGCCGCTGTTGCCTGGACTAGTCCTAGGGTTTCCCCCGGTACGTGGGGTGCAGTGGGGGAAGGGTGTACTCGACGCCCTTCAGGAAGGTCCGGCGGCACCCACAGGCGTCGCCGTGTCGGGGCCGGCGGAGCCGCCAGAGATTTCTCCCAACCCAAACCCCCACCACCACCCCAGACAAAACATAGTGCACCGCCCATCACGCCTCCCATCAACATGTGCCACCACGGTCACCGAATCAACTTTGTTGTCTCCCTGAGGTCACCGACACGAGACCTGGAGGACGGGAGAAGAGATAGTGGCCTCGGGAGCATCCGCAACATCGCCGACGTGAGGGGACAACCACCGCCGCCGCCGCGGAGCCGACCGGACGCACGGACAAGGGGCCTGCCAGGCGTCGAGGCCCGGCCGGACCCAAAAGGGTCCGGACAGCCCCTGCCGTCACGCTGCAGCTGCACCACCGCCATCGGGAGGCCGTCGCCCCCCCCCCCCATGAGCGAGCGGGGAAGGTACGGCCCGCCGCCGCCAGCCTTGCCCGCGCAGACCCAGCTGTCGGCGGCAGGGAGAGAGAGGGACGAGGAGGGGGACGGAGGATATGGAGCGGCAGGGGCCCGCCTCAGACGGGAGCGCAAGGGAGGGGGAGGGGCAGGGGAGAGGAGGCGGGGCGCGCCCGGCCGGCGGCCAGCGGTGGCAGGATGGGGGCGGCCGGCGGCGGGGGGGAGGAACCCTAGCCTAGCGCGCGGGTTCTTTTCTACCTCATGTCGTATAAGGGAATATATAGGCGAAGAAATTAGGTCAGGAGACCCACGAGGGGCCCACAAGACAGGAGGCACGCCCTACCCCCTGGGCACGCCCTCCACCCTTGTAGCCGCATCATTGCTCCTCCGACTTCATCTCCAAGTCTCCTGGTGGTCCAAGAAAGATCATCGCGAAAGTTTTATTCCATTTGGACTCCGTTTGGTATTCCTTTTCTGCGAAACTCTAAAATAGGGGAAAAACAGGAACTGGCACTCGGCTCTAGGTTAATAGGTTAGTCCCAAAAATAATATAAAATAGCTAATAATGCATATAAAACATCCAAAACAGATAATATAATAGCATGGAACAATCAAAAATTATAGATATGTTGGAGACGTATCACCAACCTATGTGGCCGCTGCCCAGCTGCGACGTCCCTGCCCACCTGGCCGCCTGCACGAAGTTGTGGTGCGCCGCTGCCCACCTCCTCTGCAACGACCACCTCGACGGACGGCAGCTCCACGGCTGATGGCGCCTCCTCCAAGTAGCCCTGCTCGCATCCCCCGCCACTTCCCCACACCCGCCGTGGTCACCCACTCTGGTGGGGGAGTTGGTCAAGTCCCCCGCTGCAGCTACTCCTTCCCCGCCTGGAGACAACCGCGCGCCAAATCGAGGTCTGCCGCCACTGCTGCTCCTTCCCTGGCGTTGTTCCTTCCCTGTCGCTGCTCCTTCCCCGCTGCCGCTGCGGGAGTTGGGTAATCTCCTTCCCAATCAATCAACTCATGCCTTATGCAACAGTTCAGTCAATTACGGGAGGAAACAATCAATTTTGATAAAAAATAATTAAATCCTCCCTAGTATTAACTGCCTAGATCAATCACGGGAGGAAACAATCGATTTCGATAACAATTAATTAAATCCTGCCTAATATTACCTGCCTAGATCAATCACGGGAGGAATCAATCAATTTCGAGAAAAATAAATCAAATCCTGCTCAGATCAATATTACCTGCCCAATATTCAGTCAATCAAGGAGGAAATTGCTATTGTTTTTGAAATAATCAAGGGAGGAAATATCTACTGAAAAATTGATTCCAGTATTTTGGAAACAATCAATATTATTTTTGAAGTAACCATAAATTTGCTGGATGTAAACAATTATGCTGGCAACTCGTAATGGCATTTTAGTTGTCATCTGAAGATGAAGCTATGAATTGGATGTGTTGTAGGGTGGAACCCTAGGTGAAGATCTTTCATGAATTGGAGGGGAATCCCCAATAACAAGATGAACACAAGAGGGAAAACAAGAGGAACACTCAAGAACAAGTCCAAATCACACATCCACTAGACTAACAAACACACAAGATCCACAAGGTACATGAACAATCAAAGGGAAACAAGATACATGGTAGAGTTCATCCCAAATCCTATGAAGGAGATGAGGGCTTGATGATCCTATGATGGGGATCCTTCCCCAAGAAGGAGGGCTTGGGTTTGGTCACTCCAAGAGGAGGTCTTGATCTCCTAGTGGAGTGGATCCATGGAGCAAACCTCACAAATATCTATAATATACTTTGTTATCCTTCCAAATGACCTAGGAGGTGTCCTTATATAGTCTGGGGGCAACATAATGCAAGAAGAGAGGGGTACAAGGCCAAAAAGGCCATCAACGTGTGGCTGGGCGAAGGGGGGCGGGCACTCGGACGGCTCAGGGGGCGGCTGGCATGTGGCCGGGCACCCGGGGTGGCGCTGGAGAGGGCCGGGCACCCAGGGGCCCAAGTCCTGGGCACCCGGGGGTGGCGCTGGAGATGGCCCAGGGCACGCCGGGCACCCGGGGCCAGTTGGTCGGGCACCCGGGGTGGGCTGGCGAGGCCCAAGTGACAGGCCGGGCACCCGGGGCTAGTTGGTCGGGCACCCGGGGCCGGCTGGGGCGCCGCCAGGCTGTGGCCGGGCACCCCGGGCCTTGGCAGACGGGCACCCGAGGAGTCCAGGGGCTGCGGCCTCTTCTTCTCCTCGGTCTTCTCTCCTCTTCCTTCTCCTTCCTCCATGCATCTCCTGGTGAACTTGGTGTTTCCCTCCGTGCTTCCTCGTGACGATCTCCCAAGTACCTAAGAATGCACAACGTATCCATTTGAGGTATAACCTGACTCTCGTGTGAATCCGAATGAAACTCAAAGAGGAAAGAGTTCACCTCGGTTCCGACGTCGCGTGCGTGAGCTCTCGTCGTAGGTTTTCTCCATGCTTGCGGTGGCGGTGTGACATCCATGGGGATGGTCGAGGGATGCTCCGCATCATCTCCCCCCCCCCCTTGGGAGAGATCCGTCCACGGATTGTGATCTTCATCACCATGGGTAAGAGAAGGCGTTGCCGTGTAGAAGTGGACAACCACCAAGCACTTGTCATGTTGAAGCTCGAAATGGTCACCCTCCAATGTCGCACCGTCTTGTAATTCCTTCAAAAGGAGCAAAGATAACAAGCACTTGGAAAAACAAATATGGTTGGCATTAAAGCAAAACCAAGCATTCAAGAGGTGATTCACCCAACAAGTGTTGTCATCAAGCATAGCATATGGTTTGACAAGGGAGTGTGGCATAGCATGTAAGCACATAAATTTATCATATGGAGAAGCATCATGGAAACGAGGATGTAAATGGGAGGTAGCGACGCAAATATGTGTGTCAAGAGAATAATCATCTACCTCAAGATCATAGCAAACATGCATAAAACACTCAATAAATGGTCGATGGAAAGCATAAGAATCATTCACAACACCAAAGAAGATGATATGTCTAAACACATATATCAAGTGCAAGACAATCCAAGCATAATGTGCATAAGGTGTAGTGAAAATCGAGTGGCACTCAACACGATAGCAAGAGCAATTGTTCATCATGTGTGAGGCAATCAAGGCAAGCATGTAGCAATCAATGGGACATGGCATAAGTGAAGTAACGACATTGTTGCAACCAAGCATGTTATAGGTCCAAGTAATCCAAGAATTGGATGCAACATGAGAAAGCATAGGAATCAAGTCGTGTGAACTAGTGGAGCGAAGATGCAACGCACTAGATGAAATCATGGCAATCATGTCATGTGAGAAAATGATAGATATAGGAAATGCACATGACATAGCGCAAGCACGAGCACAAAGCATGATCATAGTATCATCATAGGCATGGGTCATAGGTAGAACATGGCAATAACAAGCAATATCTCCACCAAGCTTGCAAATACACATGCACGTAGTAGAATCAATCATCATGTGTAATGCAAAGCATGGGTCACAAATGCATGGCAAAGGCATCGGAATGAGCATATCATGCAATGTGAACATGGCAATATGGGCATAAAGTCAGAAGTGGTAAATAACCCATAACCAAGTGAGAGCCATGTAGAAGAAATGCGCAAAGTCCTTGCGCGAAGAGAGCGGTGGGAAAGGCAATCCATGTGATCCCAAGTCATCGTTGCTCTCTAGAGCTCGTTTTGTCAACTCGTGGGATTGCGAGGTTGACAAGTATTCATGGGTACCTACACAAAAGAAACACAAACCAAAGAAATTGTGCGCGTGGTAAATGTACACATCATCCATCATGATGTGTATGTGCACATGTGAGTTAGCACAAGATAAGCATCGCTCAAAGAAATTTGATGCATGGTATAAGAACATGTCATCCATCATGAAAGAATAGTTATTGTGTATGCCACGATGGAGATGCAAATTTAGCATAGAAGTATATGGCACATCAATAACATGTTTATTCATGGGAAGCATATTGTGCACACAATTATTGGGATCATGCAATGGATAGGATGAATCAAAATCTCCTAATATGGATGGGGAAACTATGGGGGTCTCCTCATGAGCAATAGCGGAAACATCATATGGAGAAAATGGAGAACATCCACAACAATGCATATCCGAAGCTAGGTGGTCATGGCATGGCATATGAGATAAATGATGCAAAGGAAGCATATCAATGTCATCACAAGAAAAACAAATGCCAATAACCATGGGCTTGTCATCTATGCCATATGTGCAAATTGGGTTTATGTTAATGGCATATGCATAGTCACTATGGTGAGATTGCAAATAAGACATATGATTGATCTCATGCATAGCATATGACAAGTCAAGCGGATTATCAAACATGATGTGACCAAGAGAATTATCACAAGAAATCCTATGTAACATGGCATCCCAACTACTAGACTCCGCATGGCAATCATCAAACTCATCATAAATGGGTAAATCATCGCATGGGGAAGTTGAACTAGAATGAAGCATGTCGATAGGTGGATCAACATCATGCAAGCAATCAATACCAAGGATGTCCACTAGTGGGACAAGAGCATCACCTTCACCTATGTTACCTTTCTCGTTCCACTCAAGTGGTGTAGGTGAGGTGGGAAAGATCAAAGCATGGTCAACATCAACATCGTGATGGGACCATGTGGGAGGTGCATCATAGTTCGCCATGGCCATCGTCTTGTCCAAAGGAAGGACTAAGTCGTCGAGGATCGACACGTCATCATAAATGGGACCTAGCACCAAAGGAGAAGACACAAAAGAGGTAGAGGTTAAGTTGTTAGAAATCGGAATGGCCTCACATGCCCTATCAACTACCTCACACTCTCTATGTGGTGGTGGCTCACTCACTCCCTCAAGGTAGGTGCACTCAATGTCACATATGGTGGAGTCACTCAAATCACTCAAGTGGTGGTGGTGGTGGCTCTCCTCACATGGGAATTGGGGTAACTCGTCATATATGGGGCTAGTGGTGAAGTCACTCTCACTCTCAATATGGTGGCACAAGTCACTCAAGTCATCATACGTCGCCGTGGTCGAAGGGAAAATCCCATGCTCAACCATCTTGTCGTCGTCGCCATGGATGAAGGCCGAAGATGGCACATCATCGCTCTCCTCCATGACCGAAGGGAAAATCTCATGCTCAATCATCTCGTCATCGTCGCCGTGGATGGCCTTGAGAACACTTGGCGAAGATGCCGAAGTGGTGGTAGTAGTCGTAGCTCCGTCTCGGTGGTGCTTGTCTCGCGGTCTTCTCTTGTGCTCATGAAGTTTGGCCGTAGCTTGATGTAGATCTTTTTGGAACTTGTAGGTGTACGCATCGCGAGCATCTTCATCTTGATGGTGTTGTAGTGCTTGAGCTCGATGACGTACCGAAGATTGGCCACTTGAGCGTCGCTGCCTTGAAGATGACGAAGGGGAAGAAGACTTGTAGTTGGCCAACATGTCGTGTACTTGATCCCTTTGTTCGGCCAACTTGGTGTTGAGGTAGTCTCTTGTCCGTGCTTCAAGTTGATGAATGTCGGCGGTGAGTCGCTCAATGCCTCGCGTTGCTCGTTGTAGTCCGAAGATGGGCATTTTGGTGATGTAGTTGTTCATGCCGTCGTTGTCATGGAAGACCGGAGATGAAATGCCTTACCTATCCATCACAAGACTCGAGTAGAGGTGAGTAGGAAATGAGATAAACAATACCAAGTTACCTTTTCCCAAAGTTGAGGATGTATCCCGTTTCACTCAATGTGAGATGAAAGAATAGTGGAATTGGTACCGGACTTGTTCACTCACACCTATCAAGTAAAGCTTATGGTGGATCTCGGTGAGGATAGTGGCACAAATTTTTGATGCAAAATGTTAGCAAGAGTCAATAATGTTGGAAAAGATTCACAAATTCGCAAGTGAAACAAGTAGACCAATAGCAATATGTGGCACACGGATAGATAAATGGGGTCGTGCAACCAAGGAATGAGCACAAAATGTGGAATCCACGGAAAACGCTCGTGTTGCACAACTCAAGAGAGACGCTAGCACGATTGCTCAATAGGCGGATACGACACTTGTGCACAACCTAGAAGATGCAAAATGTATGAGCTTTCTATCCCAAGAATGCTATGTGTATGATGTTCCCAATGTTCCTCTCAAGATGATCCAAGATGATCGGATATGACAATCTTATGTGCAATGTGGTATGATGCTATGGCTTTTGCTCACGAGCTCTTTGCTCTCTTTTTGCTTAAAAGCTTATTCTCTTTTTTCTGATATGGCCACTTATGCAAAATGCACAAACCAAGATAGCAATTATGTATATGCGGGAACGATCTTGTGACACAAGGGATGATATGATGATACCACGATGATACCAATATGATATGGTATGTATGCAATGGAAGGTACGGATCACTAATGTGCACAGGTAACGTTGCCGGCAATACTCAAATGGCTAGTCTCGATAGGCAAGTGACGCAAAATGGGCTAAGGGGTTAACAATGTAATGGCAAGTATGTACAATGAAGGGGTACCACGATACCAAGGTGATGCGAAGGTTACCGTTCTTGCTTACGGTTAGGGTGTCAAATTGGTGAAGTGGTCGATGTCGATGACGACCTCGTGGCGATGATGAGTGGCGGTGTTCTTGATGTAGATACCAAGATGATGTAGACCCGTCCCTAAGTAGCCGAAACACCTTAGGAAACGGTAAAAAACCGCGAACACAAAATCTCAAGGAAAATGTCAAATGGTGGTAGCGAAATGTGTTGGTGGTTCCGGAGTTAGCAAATGCGGAAGTGGTGGTGGTGGTTGATGATTAAACAACCGTCCCTAAGTAGCCTAAACACCTTAGGAGACTCAAGTCACCACTCAAGCAACCACAAATGCTATATGGAACCAAAATGGGTTAAGTTGCGGAAAGCGATGGTGGTATGGCGGATGATAAGGTGGATGGCCTATGCAAAGATGCCAAAATGCCAAATTTTTGATGGAGTCAAATGATGTTGGAACCTATCTAGATGGATGGGGGATGTCAATAGCTACTCAACGAGCTAAAGAACGTCCAAATC
>NW_025226014.1:8690-16613 GCF_018294505.1 Triticum aestivum | reverse complement strand
TGGTGGTGGTGGTGGTGGTGGTGTTGTTGTTGTTGTTGTTGGTGGTGGTGGTGGTGATGTTGTTGTTGGTGTTGGGGTTGTTGTTGTTGTTGTTGCTGTTGTTGCTGTTGCTGTTGTTGATGTTTCTGTTGTTGTTGTTGCTGTTGTTGCTATTGTTGTTGCTGTTGTTGTTGGCGCTGCTGCTGTTGTTGTTGTTGTTGTTGTTCTTGTTGTTGTTGTTGTTGTTGTTGTTGTAGACCGAAGGAGGTGTGCTTTGCCTATCCGTTACAAGACTCGATTAGAGGTGACTAGAAACTACAATACCAAGTTACCTTTTCTCAAAGTTGAGGATGTATCCCGTTTCACTCAATGTGATATGAAAGAATAGTGGAATTGGTACCAGACTTGTTCACTCACACCTATTAATTAAAGCTTATGGAGTAGCTTGGTGAGGATAGTGGCACGTAAATTTGATGTAAAATGTTAGCAAGAGTCAATAATGTTGAAAGATATTCACAAATTCGCAAGTGAAACAGGTAGACCAATAGCAATGAATGGCACACGGAAACGCACACACGAATAGATAGATGGGGTCGTGCAACCAAGGAATGAGCACAAAATGTGGAATCTACGTAAAACGCTCGTGTTGCACAACTCAAGAGAGATGCTAGCACGATTGCTAAATAGGCGGATACGACACTTGTGCACAACCTATAAGAGACAAAAATGCAACGACTTCTATCCCAAGTATGTTGTGTATATATGATTCCCGGTGTTCTTCTCAAGATGATCCAAGATGATCGGATATGACAATTTTATATGCAATGTGGTATGATGCTATGGCTATTTCTTACAAGCTTCTTTGCTCTTTCTCTTTTCTTAAAAGTTTATTCTCTTTTTTTTATATGGCCACTTATGTGAAATGCACAAACCAAGATAGCAATTGTGTATATGTGGGAACAAGCTTGTGACACAAGGGATGATATGCTACCAAGATGATACCAATATGATATGGTATGTATGCAATGGAAGATGTAGATCGATGATTACTAATGTGCACAAGTAATGTTGCCGGCAATACTCAAATGGCTAGTCTCGATAGGCAAGTGACGCAAAATGGGTAGGGGTTATCAATTCAATGGCAAGGGAAATATACAATGATGTCATCGAGGTTACCGTTAATGGTTTGTTGTTTGTGAACCATGGAAGGATGATGGTGAAGTGGTCAAAGTTGATGACGACCTCGTGACGATGATGAGAGGCGGTGTTGCCGAAGTCGACCTGTTCCTAGTTAGCCGAAACACCCTAGGAAACGGAAAAACGCAAACTCAAAATCTCCAAAGGCAAATGTCAAATGGTGGTAGTGGAAAGCGATGGGGGTTATGTACTCGTCATTGCAGAAGTGGAATGATGGGCTATGCAAGTCAAAGATGTGGTCACCGTCCCTAAGTAGCCGAAACACCTTAGGAGACACAAGCCACATCTCGAACAAGCTCAAACAAAATTGGGTTAACTTGGGATGGCAGAAATGTATGGTGGGCAATGTCGGGGGGATAGACCCCGGGTAGCCTCATCTACACTTAACAACATTTTGAGACATCAGGGCAGGACACGCCCCTTAGGCCGGCAGGTCCCACGGCCGGCTTCTAGAGTCGGCTGGTGCTACCCAGCCGGCGTCCAAAAGATGGTGTGCTCCAGAAGACGGCGTGCTCTAGAAGGCGGCGGGCTCCAGAAGACGGCGTGCTCCAGAAGGCGGCAAGGTACGGGCCGACTCCTAGCAGGCAGCCCGCCCCATCCCTCGGAGTTTGAGCCCGACCAAGCGACAAGCTGGGGCATGGCCATAGTATGCCTTGCCTCCCCCGAATCCCGGCCCACATGGCTATAGTAAGCGCCGCCAGGCGGCCGCCGACCCGCCCGACGCGGCACTGTAGCCATGGAGCTCCCGACACGGCCTCCGTCAGCACGGACAACGCAACAGTGGAGAGCCGTCAATGGGGCCCGCTGGCGGCGGGCCCCACCTATCTGTTGGTTCCTCGGTAGCCGGCAGGACCCACCCAAGGCACGCCCCAGCAGTCGACGGAGTACCCGACCTCCATAGATGCTGACAACCGGGACCTACCACCCGGCCAGATTACCATTGTACCCCTGGGGGGTTGGCATATAAAACCCCCCAGGCCACACCCACGCAAAGGGTTCCAACCTTAGTTCCCACACCATTCCACACACCACGGCCAGGGGAGAAGAGAGCTAGCCTTGCCCTTCTTCCTCCTCTAGCCAAGCAGCTCTAGGAGCAACATTGTATACCTTGTGATATAGTGATCATGCAGAGACCCCACAGAGCAGGAGTAGGGGTTTCATCTCTTAGGAGAGCCCTAAACCTGGCTACATCTCGTGTCCGTCGTGTCCGACCGAGCTTGTGCTCACCTCCGCTTCCAGGATCCGATGACATACTTCTGGCCCCATCCATGATTAGCCACCCCCTCGCATCTGCCTTGATATTACCACGACAGTTGGCGCCCACCATGGGGCCATCCGCGACGTCGGCCGGAGACACGTTCTGGACGGGGACATTGTTCCTTTCCGGCGAGCATGTCGCGGCTGGTGCGATCAGCCAGCCCGACGCGCCCCTCAGTGCTAGCCTCAGAGCACCGCCTGCTGAGGAGGCCGCATCCCCCGCAAGTGGCCTTGACGACCTCTTCGGCAAGCTCTCCATCACCGACGCGGCCACCACCGATGACCTCTGCAGCAACGTGGAGGTCATCGACTATCCACTCCCTCCTGCCGCCAGTGATGCCCCTATTGGCACGCCCTACGCCGGCATCATCGCGGAGGTGATGGTCATTGGCGACGGCCTAGGCGCTGGCAGGTCCAACCAGGATCCACTGGAGGCGGCCGTACATGCCTTGGTGACTCCCCCTCACGCTAACGCCAGCCAGGAGGAGCTGGAGGAGTACCGCGCGAAGCTCTTCGACAGCGGCACCAAGATGGCGGCGCTGAAGAGCTGCACTGAGGCCACTCAGCGTGATATCGACCGCGTGGTTGGTGAGATGCCGGCTACGGCTGAGCCTAGCCAGGCCGGCGCCATCCGGCAACGCGACGCTGCGATTGCCAGCATGTTGGGAATCGGACGCCCCGGCGCAAAACATGCGTGCCGCCCAGGCGGCCGCAGATGACCTCAAGCACATGGAGGGCAACGAGCTGCGCGACCAGATGGAGCGCATCCAGGAGCTCATCAATGCTGCAAATGCGCAGCAAGACATGGGCAACCGCGTGGTGGGAACTGGCTGACAGGTCGACACCCACCTGCCCCATCGCGAGAATGGAGCGACCTCTCGGTCCCCTAGCGATGGAGGCCGTGAGTAGCGAGACATGGGGCCGGCTTCTAGCAACAGTCGGCGCTCGCGCCGCACGATGGTGGACAGACAACAAGTGCTCGAGGACCCGAAGCCTCGGCGCCGGTCGGAGGAACGCCCGCCTCCTCGAAGGGAGAGGGCGGCGACTCCGCGGCCACCGCCTGATCACCCGACGCCCGGCGGCCGACTAGGCCCCCGCGAAGCAGTCGGCGAGAACGACGCACGCCACTGGATCAATCAGCTGGCTCGGTCCCTGGCGATGGAAGAAGAGCGCACGATCGGGCCGGCCTGCTTTGGCCCCCGCATCTGCGACGAGCACTTTCCCAAAGGGTTCATGCTCCCCAGAGACACTCCCAAGTACACCGGCTCCATGAAGCCGGTAGATTGGGTGATCGACTACTCCACGACAGTCGGCATCGCCAAAGCCAACAAGCGCGTCGCCGTGAAATACGTCCCGCTCATGCTCCAAGGCACGACACGGATGTGGTTGAATAGCATCAATCCCAATAGTGTCAACAGCTGGTTGGATTTCAGCGACGCCTTCATCCGCAACTTCACCAGCACATACAAGCGCCCCCAAGCCTCGCCAACTCTCCATCTGCGTACAGGGGCCAATGGAGTCCATGCGCGATTACCTCACGCGCTAGGCCGAGTTGCACAACTCCTGCGAGGGTGTCCATGAGGTGCAGGTGATCAAGTACTTCATCGCCGGGAGCAGAGATGGCACCCTGCTCAAGCACAAGCTTCTGTGCGACAAGCCGGTTACCTTGGATGAGCTTCTGGTCATGGCCGACAAGTACGCCATGGCCGACTCTTCCATGAAGTCGGAGATCCGGGTTGAGACGCCCGGCAAGGTGGTCCAGCCGGGCTCCCAACGCCGGCTGGTGACACCAACCGGCGCCAGCCGAACGACAACAACCGCAAGGCCCAACAACCGGCCTCTAACAGTCGGGAAGTGGCAGCTATCGAGGATCAGCAGCCGACCGAGCAACCCGGCCCCAAGCGTCAACGGGGCGGCAAGGGTGCCTGGCAGCCTGCCTTCTCCTTTGAGCAAGTCCTCGATGCCCCGTGCAAGTTCCATACCGGCGCGAAGCCGTCCAACCACACCACCCGGAAGTGCAACTGGCTTGCCCGGATTGCCAAGGGCGAGGCCCTGCCGCCTCCTCCGCCTACCGGCCCGGCGACTCCGGCTGTTCAGCAGCCAGCCCGAGCTACTGGCATGCTTCAAGATGAGTTCCCCGACGAGAACGCCACCTACGTCGTCTTCACCAGTGAAGCCGGCGACAAGCACAGCAGATGGTAGCAGCACCGCGAGGTGAATGTTGTTGCTTCAGAGGTCCCGCAGTTCATGCATTGGTCCGAGAAGCCTGTCACCTAGAGCCGAGAAGACCACCCGGCCGTGATGCCATCGTCGGGTACGTACGCTCTGGTGCTAGAGTCCACCTTCTCCACAGAAAGGCAGACCTGCCGCTTCACCCGAGTTCTGATAGATGGTGGCATCAGCATCAACATCCTGTACCGCCAAACCATAGAGCAATTGACCATCAAGGCTAAGTAGCTTCAGCCTAGCCGGACTGTCTTCCACGGCATAGTTCCCGGCCTTTCTTGCTCTCCAATCGGCAAGATCAAGTTCGACGTCCTGTTCACCGAAAAGAACCACTTCCGCCGCGAGCCAATCTGGTTCGAGGTGGTTGACTTGGACAGCCCCTACCACGCACTCTTGGGCCACCCTATGCTGGCCAAGTTCATGATGGTCCCACACTACGCCTACCTGAAGTCCAAGATGCCGGGTCCCAAGGGCATCATCGCTGTTGCCGGCGACTACGAGAAGTCACTAGAGTGCGCCGCCACCAGCAACCGGCTGGCCGAGTCCCTCGTCATCGCTCAAGAGAAGCGCCTCCTTGACCGGATGGTAGCCATGGCCGGTGAACAGCCGGCCGTGCCGACTGATCCCAAGGAGACAGAAGCCGGGGCCTCCTTCCAGCCGGCCAAAGAGACCAAGTGGATCATCTTGGATCTGGCACACCCGGAGAAGTTTGCTGTCATAGGGTCAAACCTTGGCAGCAAATAGGAAGGCGAGCTTGTCGATTTCCTCCATGAGAACCGGGACATCTTCGCATGGTCTCCCAAAGACATGTCGGGTGTTCCGAAGGATTTCTCCGAGCACAAGCTCCATGTGAGGCCAGATGCTAAACCGGTCAAGCAACCCCTCTGCCGCCTATCAGAAGAGAAGAGTAGGATCGTTGGTGAAGAAATCGCCCGGCTTTTGGCAGCCGGCTTCATCATGGAAGTGTTCTACCTGGACTGGCTTGCCAACCCAGTCCTCGTCTTGAAGAAGAATAACAAGTGGCGCATGTGTATCGACTACATGAGCCTCAACAAAGCCTGCCCCGAGGATCCGTTTGCCCTGCAACAGATCGGCCAAGTAATAGACTCCATGGCCGGCTACGAGTCGCTGTCCTTCTTGGACGCATACTCCGGTTACCACCAGGTCAAGCTAGATCCGGCTGACCGCTTGAAGACCGCCTTCATCACACCATTCAGCACCTTCTTTTACATCACCATGACGTTTGGCTTTTGAGGAATGCCGACGCCACCTTCAGCGTTGCATGCAGAAGTGCTTCTTGAAACAACTCGGCCGCAATGCCCATGTCTATGTGGATGACATTGTGGTGAAGACGGAGAATCGCGGCACCCTCATGGAGGATCTCAAGGAGACCTTCGACAATTTGTGCCATTTCCAAATCAAGCTCAACCCAGAGAAGTGTGTCTTCGCTGTACCAGCCAGCCAACTCCTTGGTTTCCTTGTCTCTGAGCACGGCATCGAATGCAACCCCGTGAAGATCAAGGCCATCGAGCGGATGGAGAGACCCAGCAAGCTGCGTGACATCCAAAAGTTCACCTGGTGCCTGGCATCCCTCAGCCGCTTCATCAGCCGGGTGGGTAAGAAGGCGCTTCCCCTGTACCAGCTCATGAAGAAAACCACCTACTTCGAGTGGAACAACCAGGCGGACGAAGCCTTCCTCTAGCTCAAGCGCATGATGTCCACGCCACCTATCTTGGTGGCTCCGACTGCTAAAGAACCTATGCTCCTCTACATCGCCGCCACCAACCGGGTCATCAGCACGGTGATCGTGGTCGAGCGCCCAGAAGCCGGCAAGGTGTAGCCGGTCCAGAGGCCAGTGTACTACTTGAACGAGGTGTTATCCACCTCCAAGCAGAACTACCCCGACTATCAGAAGATGTGCTACGGCGTGTACTTTGCCGCCAAGAAGCTTAAGCGGTATTTCCAAGAGCATTCTATCACGATTGTCTACACCGCACCCCTTGCCGATATCATGGGCAACCGAGATGCTTCGGGCCGGGTGGCGAAGTGGGCCATTGAGCTAGCTCCCCACAGCATCCTCTACCATCCCCACACCACCATCAAGTCCCAAGCGTTGGCCGGCTTCCTCGTCGACTGGGCTGAGTCCTAGTACCTGCTGCTAGCGCCGGATTCCATGTATTGTGGATGCACTTCGACGGCTTGAAGATGCGCACCGGCCTAGGAGCCGGCATCGTCCTCACCTCTCCGAAAGGCGACAAGTTGAAGTACACGCTGCAGATCCACTTCGATGCCTCCAACAACATAGCCGAGTACGAGGCGCTCATCTTTGGGCTCCGACTAGCTAACGAGATCGGCATCCGTCACATCTTCTGCTACGGTGATTCGGACTTGGTTGTCCAGTAGTCGTCTGGCGACTGGGATGCCAAGGACGCCAACATGGCAAGCTACCGCTTCCTCGTCCAGCAGATGAGCGGGCACTTTGATGGGTGCGAGTTCCTCCACGTACCACGAGTCGACAACGATGCAGCAGACGCCCTTGCTTGCATTGGTTCCAGCTGGCAGGCCATACCAGTCGGCGTCTCCCTTGAGCGCTTGTGCAAGCCATCTATCAAGCTCTCGCCGGAATCTGAGTCCATCTTCATGCCGACTGACCCCATAGCAGTCGGATCCGGCTCGGGGACTTCAGCAGTCGGATCCGGCTCGGGGACTTCAGCAGTCGGTCCGGGGACTTCAGCAGTCGGCCCGGGGACTTCAACAGGCAGCCCGGGGGCTGCAGCACTAGCACCCGGCCCAGAGATCCCAGCAAGCGGCCCGGGGGTTGCTCCAGTCGATCCGGGGACTTCATCGACACCGTCAGAAGCAGACGGCTCCAGCCCGCCACCTCCCAGCTCGGCCACCCTAGCACCAGTTGCCGTCTTCACAATTGTGGAAGCACCGTCTTGGGCGCAGCCCCTCCGCGACTATCTGGTGAGCCGAGTGCTACCAGCCAACGAAGTTTTGGCCCGGTAGATCCAACGTCGGGCAGGAGCCTACATTATCGTCAACGGCGAGCTCGCAAGGCGTAGCGTGACTGGCATTTTCCAGCGCTGCATGGAGCCAAAGAAGGGCATGGAGATCCTTAGAGACATTCACCAGGGCGAATGGGGCCACCATGCTGCCTGCAGGGCTCTTGTCGCCAAAGCCTTCCGCCATGGTTTCTTCTGGCCGACTGTTTTGGATGCTGCCAAAGAGTTGGTCCGGAAGTGCATGGGGTGCCAGAAATTA
>NW_025226014.1:7735-8383 GCF_018294505.1 Triticum aestivum | reverse complement strand
GCACCAAGCAGCACCAGCCGGCCTCCGTCCTCAAGACCATCCCCATCACTTGGCCGTTTGCTGTGTGTGGCTTGGACATGGTGGGCCCGTTCAAGACAACACGCGGTGGCATGACCCACCTACTGGTCACCATGGACAAGTTCACCAAGTGGATCGAGGCCAAGCCGACCAAGAAGCTAAACGGCCCGACAGCCGTCACGTTCATCGCTGACATCACCATCCAATACGGCGTCCCCCACAGCATCATCACCGACAACTACACCAACTCTGCCACAGGCCCCTTGGCCTGTTTTTGCACTAACCAAGGCATCCGACTAGACCTAGAGTTCGTTGCCCACCCGCAGTCAAATGACCAGGTGGAGCGAGCAAACGGTCTCATCCTGTCCAGCATCAAGCCCCGACTGGTTGAGCCGCTGGAGCGCTCGGTTGGCTGCTGGATCGAGGAGCTGCCGGTCATCCTTTGGAGCCTTCGGACCACGCCCAAAATATCAAACCGGCTTCACGCCCTTCTTCCTCGTGTACGGGGCCGAGGCTATCATCCCAATGGATATCGAGTTTGACTCACCTCGTGTCACCATGTACACGGAGGCGGAAGCAAAGGAGGCACGAGAAGACGGCGTTGATTTGCTGGAAGAGGCCCGACTGGTG
>NW_025226014.1:0-6696 GCF_018294505.1 Triticum aestivum | reverse complement strand
TGTCCGGCTGGCAAGAGCTAAAGGCCGAAAATGTTGTCCACACGAGAAACGACTAAGGAAAATGTTGACTCTAAGCCAAGCCGGCCCTTCGCCTCACTCGTCCGGCTGCTCAGCGGCCGACAGGCCAGCTTCTCGCTTGACCAAGCTACGCTCTAAGCGGATGAAGTAGCTTGCCCATTCTAAACAGCCAAGTCCCTAACCTAGCCACTGACCACAGCAGGGCTGTCCGGCTGGCAGGGAGGCGGCCAAAGGAAGGTGGCAAATAAAACAGCCAAAAAGAGAAAAGGCAAACTCATGCTAGAACCCAGCAACACATGCAAGAATGTGGGGATTTAAACTTTATACATTGCAAAAACGGCCCAAGGTCGGAATTCATCAAGTTCAAAACTACACCCCAAGTGGGTGGAACTGCGCATAACTAATATTGTTCTGAGCACAAGACGGAAAAAACTTGAAAAAAGATAAAGGCCATCTAGGCGGACGACTCCTCGGGCTGCACGGACTGGTCGGCAGCGGGCGTAGCTGATACGTCTCCAACGTATCTATAATGTTTGATTGCTCCATGCTATTATATTACCCGTTTTGGATATTTATGGGCTTTACTCTACACTTTTATATCATTTTTGGGACTAACCTATTAACCAGAGGCCCAGCCCAAATTGTTGTTTTCTTGCCTATTTCAGTGTTTCGATGAAAAGGAATATCAAATGGAGTCCAAATGGAATGAAACCTTCGGGGGAGTTATTTTTGGAACGGAAGCAAACCAGGAGACTTGGAGTAGACGTCAGGGAAGCTTTGAGGTGGCCACGAGGGTCCAGGGCGCGCCCCCACCCTCGTGGGCCCCTCATGGATCCCCTAACCGACTTCTTTCACCTATATATATCCATATACCCTGAAAACATCCAGGAGCACAATAGATCGGGAGTTCCGCCGCCGCAAGCCTCTGTAGCCACCAAAAACCAATCGGGACCCTGTTCCGGCACCCTGCCGGAGGGGGAACCCATCACCGATGACTATCTTCATCATCCCGGCGCTCTCCATGACGAGGAGGGAGTAGTTGCACAATTATTCGACTACTCATTGATCTTCACTTATATCTTTCGGAGTAGTTTATCATTTTCTCTAGTGCTTCACTTATATCTTTTTAGAGCACGGTGGTGGTCTTATTTTGTAGAAATTATTGATCTCTCATGCTTCACTTATATTATTTTCAGAGTCTTTTAGGACAGCATGGTATTTGCTATGGTTATAAAATTGGTCCTAATATGATGGGCATCCAAGTTGGGTATAATAAAAACTATCATAGAAAATGCATTGGATGCTATCATCAATTTGATGCTTGATAATTGTTTTGAGATATAAAGGTGGTAATGTTAGAGTCGTGCTAGTTGGGTAATTATGAAATTGAGAAATACTTGTGTTGAAGTTGGCAAGTCCCGTAGCATGCACGTATGGTAAAAGTTGTGTAACAATTTTTTTGCATAGGGTGCTCTTTTGATTGCCTTCCTTATGTGTGGAGGTCGGGATCGCGTGATGGTTAACTCCTACCAACCCTTCCCCTAGGAGCATGCGTAGTAGTACTTTGCTTCGAAGGCTAACAAACTTTTGCAATAAGTATATGAGTTCTTTATGACTAATGTGAGTCCATGGATTATACGCACTCTTACCCTTCCATCATCGCTAGCCTCTACGGTACCGTGCATTGCCCTTTCTTACCTTGAGAGTTGGTGCAAACTTCGCCGGTGCATCCAAACCCCGTGATACGATACGCTCTATCACACATAAACCTCCTTATATCTTCCTCAAAACAGCCACCATACCTGTCTATTATGGCATTTCCATAGCCATTCCGAGATATATTGCCATGCAACTTTCCACCGTTCCGTTTATTATGACACACTGCATCATTGTCATATTGCTTTTGCATGGTCATATAGTTGACATCATATTTGTGGCAAATCCACCTTTATAATTCTTTCATACATGCCGCTCTTGATTCATTGCATATCCCGGTACACCGCCGGAGGCATTCATATAGAGTCATATCTTATTCTAGTATCGAGTTGTAATCCATGAGTTGTAAGTAAATAGAAGTGTGATGATCATAATTATTAGAGCATTGTACCTTAAAAAAAGATAAAGGCCAAATAAAAAAAGAAAGTCCAAATAAAAAATAAAAAAAGAAGAAAGGCCAAATAAAAAAAGAAAGGCCCAAAAAAGAGGGGACAATGTTACTACCATTTTCCACACTTGTGCTTCAAAGTAGCACCATGATCTTTATGATAGAGAGTCTCTTATTTTGTCACTTTCATATGCTAGTGGGAATTTTTCATTATAGAACTTGGCTTGTATGTTCCAACAATGGGCTTCCTCAAAATGCCCTAGGTCTTCGTGAGGAAGCAAGTTGGATGCACACCCACTTAGTTTCTTTTGTTGAGCTTTCATACATTTATAGCTCTAGTGCATCCATTGCATGGCAATCCCTAGTCCTCATGTTGACATCAATTGATGGGCATCTCCATAACCCATTGATTAGCCTCGTCAATGTGAGACTTTATCCTTTTTTGTCTTCTCCACACAACCTCCATCATCATATTCTATTCCACCCATAGTGTTTATCCATGGCTTACGCTCATGTATTGCGTGAGAGTTAAAAAAAGCTGAAGCGCGTTAAAAAGTATGAACCAATTGCTTGGCTGAAACCGGGGTTGCGCATGATGGGAGCATTTATTGTGACGAAAATGAAGCATGGCCTAACTATATGATTTTGTAGGGATAAGCTTTCTTTGGCTATGTTATTTTGATAAAACATGATTACTTGTTAGTATGCTTGAAGTATTACTATTTTTATGGCAATATGAACTTTTATCTTGAGTCATTTGGATATGAGAATTCATGCCACAATAAAGAAAATTACATTGAGAAATATGCTAGGTAGCATTCCACATCAAAAATTCTGTTTTTATCATTTACCTACTCGAGGACGAACAGGAATTAAGCTTGGGGATGGTTCATACGTCTCCAACGTATCTATAATTTTTTATTGTTCCATGCTATTATATTACCCGTTTTGGATGTTTATGGGATTTACTCTACACTTTTATATCATTTCTGGGACTAACCTATTAACCGGAGGCCCAACCCAAATTGTTGTTTTCTTGCCTATTTCAGTGTTTTGAAGAAAAGGAATATCAAACGGAGTCCAAACGGAATGAAACCTTCGAGAGAGTTATTTTTTGGAACAGAAGCAATCCAGGAAACTTGGAGTAGACGTTAGGGAAGCTTCGAGGTGTCCACGAGGGTCCAGGGCGCGCCCCCCACCCTCATGGGCCCCTCGTGGCTCCCCTGACCGACTTCTTTCACACACACACACACACACACACACACACACATATATATATATATATATATATATATATATATATATATCCATATACCCCGAAAACATCCAGGAGCACAATAGATCGGGAGTTCCGCCGCCGCAAGCCTCTGTAGCCACCAAAAAACCAATCGGGACCCTATTCCGGCACCCTGCCAGAGGGGGAATCCATCACCGATGGCCATCTTCATCATGCCGGCGCTCTCCATGACGAGGAGGGAGTAGTTCACCCTCGGGGCTGAGGGTATGTACCAGTAGCTATGTGTTTGATCTCTCTCTCCTGTTCTTGAGGTGATACGATCTTGACGTATCCCAAGCTTTGCTATTATAGTTGGATCTTATGATGTTTCTCCCCCTCTACTCTCTTGTAATGGATTGAGTTTTCCCTTTGAAGTTATCTTATCGAATTGAGTCTTTAAGGATTTGAGAACACTTGATGTATGTCTTGCCGTGCTTTTCTGTGGTGACAATGGGATATTCACGTGATCTACTTGATGTATGTTTTCGTGATCAACTTACGGGTTCAATGAACTTATGCATAGGGGTTGGCACACATTTTCGTCTTGACTCTCCGGTAGAAACTTTGGGGCACTCTTTGAAGTTCTTTGTGTTGGTTGAATAGATGAATCTGAGATTGTATGATGCATATCGTATAGTCATACCCGTGGATACTTGAGGTGACATTGGAGTATCTAGGTGACATTAGAGTTTTGGTTGATTTGTGTCTTAAGGTGTTATTCTAGTACGAACTCTATGATAGATCGAACGGAAAGAATAGCTTCGTGTTATTTTACTATGGACTCTTGAATAGATCGATCAGAAAGGATAACTTTGAGGTGGTTTTGTACCCTACCATAATCTCTTCGTTTGTTCTCCGCTATTAGTGACTTTGGAGTGACTCTTTCTTGCATGTTGAGGGATAGTTATATGATCCAGTTATGTTATTATTGTTGAGAGAACTTGCACTAGTGAAAGTATGAACCCTAGGCCTTGTTTCCTAGCATTGCAATACCGTTTACGCTCACTTTTACCACTTGTTACCTTGCTGTTTTTATATTTTCATATTACAAATACTCATATCTACCATCCATATTGCACTTGTATCACCATCTCTTCGCCGAACTAGTGCACCTATACAATTTACCATTGTATTGGGTGTGTTGGGGACACAAGAGACTCTTTGTTATTTGGTTGCAGGGTTGCTTGAGAGAGACCATCTTCATCCTACGCCTCCCACAGGTTGATAAACCTTAGGTCATCCACTTGAGGGAAATTTGCTACTGTCCTACAAACCTCTGCACTTGGAGGCCCAACAAGGTCTACAAGGAGAAGGTTTCATAGTAGACATCAGTAGCTCCAGCTGGTGGGGCTTCCGGTTGTTAGGTCTCGGCCTGGCTGTCGGCGGCGGCCGAGGTGGTCTCCGGCTGATCACCAGCCGACGTCGGCTCAGGCCGAGTCCGGCTGGTCGCTCCGCCGTCTGGTGCGACGTAGCTGCCATCCTCGTCCTCATCGTCCTCATCGCCTTCGTCACTGGAGACGATCTCCTCTGCCGAGTCCTTCACGTCCGATGGGTTCAGAATGAACCAAGATGGAGGAACCACGGCACCGTCGTGTCCCCGCTCCGGGACAAAGAGACCAACGTAGACTAGTTGGCGAGAGCCGACGCTAGGATGGCGATGTCCTCGCACTCCACCGCCAGCTCCGGCAGCGCCACCTGGCGGAAGTTCGCCAGCTACGCCAGGCGCACGCCGGGGTACTAGGCCCAGGTGAACTCCAACGCCTTGGCAGCCCCAGCCCATGCCGCGGAGCTCTTCCAGGCTTCGAGCCGGTTTGCCACCACCTCCAGCCAGTCGGCCGCCCGACTGGGAGTCCGCGGGATTTGACTGCCTGGCCACAAGCCCTCCAAAACATGCGACCCGGCACGCTGAAGACGGCAGAGCAGGCGGCGCATTGGCTCGAGGCGCATCCGGACGGCCATGAGCTATTCGCCCAAGGTCTGAGGCCGGTCCTTTGTGATCTCCTTGCCCTTGCACCGGTACTCCTCGTGCTGGGCCTCGATGGCCATGCAGATGGTGACGGAGTGGCCCGGAAGGAACTCTATCCACAAGAAGACAAAGGTGTTAGAAGACGGCCTCCGGCAGCAGCCGGCAGCGAGCAATCGGAATAGAAGGAAAGAGGCGTATCATCGAGCATGTCCTCGATCACGGAGTAGCAGTCCATGGAGGAGCTTATCCTTCTCGGCCCAATCTGTGCGCTGTGTCTCGAACTTGGCCCTGAGCTGCTCCTCGTCCGCCTTCAACTGCTGGACCTACTGCCTGTGCCGTTCGGCTTGCTCCGCCAGGTCCTTCTCCAGCCGGTCGCACGCTAAGTCCGCCTGGTCGCGCTCCTGCCCCATAACCCGGAGCTGGTCTTCGAGCTCAGCCATGCACTGAACCAGCTGGGCGGCAGCCGCTGCAAAAAGAAGACCAAAGGCGTCATAATCTACTTCAACAAAAATGAAAACAAGCCTACCAAAGAAGATCCAGCCGGACTGCTCAGCAGTCAGCCCGAATCTCAGGGGCTACACCCAGTGGGTGCGCTAGTGTTCCCTGATACGTCTCCGTCGTATCTATAATTTTTGATTGTTCCATGCCAATATTATTCAACTTTCATATACTTTTAGCAACTTTTTATACTATTTTTGGGACTAACATATTGATCCAGTGCCAGTGCCAGTTCCTGTTTGTTGCATGTTTTACGTTTCGCAGAAAACCCATATCAAACGGAGTCCAAACGGGATAAAAACGGACGGAGAATATTTTTGGAATATTTATGATTTTTGGGAAGAAGAATCAACGTGGGACGGTGCCCGAGGGGGCCATGAGGCAGGGGGCGCGCCCCAGGGGGTGGGCGTGCCCCTGACCCTCGTGGGCACCCCGTAAGGCGGTTGCTGCTCTTCTTTTGCCGCAAGAAAGCTAATTTCCGGAGAGAAAAAATCATGTTGAAGGTTTTAATCCAATTGGAGTTACGGATCTCCGGATATATAAGAAACGGTGAAAGGGCAGAATCAGAAAAAACGCAGAAACAGAGAGAGACAGAGAGACAGAACCAATCTCAGAGGGGCTCTCGCCCCTCCCACGCCATGGAGACCATGGACCAGATGGGAAACCCTTCTCCCATCTAGGGAGAAGGTCAAGGAAGAATAAGAAGAAGGGGGGCTCTCTCCCCCTCTCTCCCGGTGGCGCCGGAACGCCGTCGGGGTCATCATCACCGCGATCTACACCAACACCTCCGTCATCTTCACCAACATCTCCATCACCTTCCCCCATCTATCTACA
>NW_025226013.1:0-16665 GCF_018294505.1 Triticum aestivum | reverse complement strand
GAAGCAATGATCCGGAAGAGTACCTCTCATGGGAATTGAAGGTCTACAAAATTTTCCGCTTGCACAACTATGAGGAAGAGAAGAAGATCTCTATGGCATCACTTGAGTTCCAAGACTATGTGCTCTTATGGTGAGAACAAGTACTTGAACGCCGTCAAGCAAGAGGTGAACCACCAATCACCACTTGGGTTCAAATGAAGGATGTCATGCGAGCACGCTTTGTACCAACATACTACAACCGCGATCTCTTCAAGAAGCTACAACTCCTCAAGCAAGGAACAAAGAGTGTTGAAGAATACTACAAGGAAATGGAGATAGCCATGATTCGAGCCAATGTCACGGATGACGATGAGCAAACAATGGCACGTTTCTTGAATGGACTCAATCATCCCATCAAGAAGATTGCCGACTTCCAACCCTACTCCAACCTCATTGAGCTCGTACATCAAGCAACCAAGGACGAACGTCAAGTGCAAGATGACCTCAAGTACGCCAAGTACTCATCCAAGATCTACGGCTTCTCCAACATCCAAGCTTCAACGACTCCTCCAACATCTACATCAACCAAAACTTCTCCAAGCAATGACGACAAGTCAAGTTACAAGAAAACTTCGGCAAGTTCAAGTCGTCTTCCTCCTACTACAAGCAACTTCAAGCCGCGTGCTTCATCATCTACTCCAACCGATGAGACCGCCAAAACAAGCTCCTTCAAGTGTTTCACTTGCGACGGCCGAGGCCACAAGTCCTTCCAATGCACGAACAAGCGCACCATGATCCTCAATGACGATGGCACATATGACTCAATGAGTGAAAAGGAGATGGAAGCCCTTGAGAAAGTGGCCATGCATCGGCACGTGAACGAGGATGAAGATGATCAAGTCTTTTGCGATGAGGATTCGAGCCCCGCTCTCGTTGTCTCCAAAGTCTTGACACTTCAACATCAACAAGAAGAAGACCAACGATGCCACATCCACACTAAAGCCGACATCAATGGAAGGTCCATCAAGGTCATCATCGATGGAGATAGTTGCCACAACTTGGGAAGTGAATAACTATGTTCCAAGCTTCAATTGGTCAAGAGGAAGCACCCGCACCCCTACAAGGTTCAATGGCTAAGTGACTCCGGCACTATACGAGTCGAGCATACGGTCCAAGTATCCTTCAAAATTGGTGCTTATGAAGACACTTTGGAGTGTGATGTGGTCCCAACAACCATTTTCCACCTCCTTCTTGGTCGACCATGGCAATTCGACCGTGGTGTCATCCACAATGGGCGCACCAATCACTATAGCTTCAAAATGAAAGGGAAGGAATATGTGCTACGACCTATGTCTCCTAGTCAAGTGATAGCCGACAAGCAAGCCACCAATCACGGAGAAAAGAGTGAAAAAGTGAGCCACCCAAAAGTGAGTGAGAGCCACAAGCCAAATTTGAGCGCCTCTTCGCCTAGAGAGAAAAACCTCATCCTATTTGCCACCAAAAGTGAGATGAGAGAAGTGTGTGAGAACCCATCGAGTGTGATGAACTTTGTCCTTGTGTGCAAAGATGGAGAGCCAACAACTAACACTTCTCACGAGCTACCTTTAGTGTTTCAATCTCTTTTGCAGGAATTCCAAGATGTTTTCCCCGATGAGCTACCTCCAGGTCTACCTCCACTACGAGGCATTGAGCATCGAATCGACCTCATCCCCAGAGCGCCACTTCCAAACAAAGCTCCATACCATGTCAATCTCAAAGAAACCAAGGAGATTCAACGGCAAGTACAACAACTCATCGACAACGGTCATGTACGTGAAAGCTTAAGCCCTTGTGCCGTTCCCGTTATACTTGTGCCTAAGCCCGATGGAAGTTTCCGCTTGTGTTTCGATTGTAGACCTATAAATGCTATTACCATTTGCTATAGGCATCCCATTCCTCGCTTAGATGATATGCTTGATGAGCTTAGCGGAGCCAACTTTTTCTCCAAAATTGATCTTAAAAGTGGCTATTATCAAATCCGCATTCAAGAAGGTGATGAATGGAAAACTGCTTTCAAAACCAAATTTGGCTTATATGAGTGGTTAGTGATACCCATGGGTTTGTCGGAAGCACCAAGTACTTTCATGCGTCTTATGCATCATGTGCTTAGACCTTACATTGGCGTCTTCGTTGTGGTTTACTTTGATGATATCCTTGTGTTTAGCAAAACCATGAAAGAGCACATTAATCATGTTAAATCTGTGTTGCAAACTCTCCGCAAGGAAAGCCTTTATGCGAACTTGAAAAAATGCACTTTTGGAGTTGACAAAGTGGTTTTCTTGGGTTTTGTTGTCTCTTCCAAGGGTGTCCATGTTGATGAAACTAAGATTAAGGCAATTAAAACTTGGCCCCAACCCACCAATTTGCAACAAGTGCGTAGTTTTCTTGGTCTTGCAGGATTTCATCACCGCTTTGTGAAAAACTTTAGCACAATTGCCGCTCCTTTGCATGCCTTGAGTAAGAAGAATGCTCCTTTTGTTTGGGGATCTTTGCAATCCACCGCTTTTGATGAGCTCAAGTCTTTGGTTACTCTTGCTCCAATTCTTGCTTTGCCCAACTTTTACAAAACTTCTGAGGTTCATTGTGATGCAAGTGGTACCAGAATTGGCGGAGTTTTGATGCAAGAAAAACGAGCCATTGCATATTTTAGTGAAAAACTCTCCGGTGCTCAACTTAACTATCCCATCTATGACAAAGAATTGTATGCTTTAGTGCGTGTGCTACATGTTTGGGAACATTACCTTAGACCTCATGAATTTGTCATCCATACCGATCATGAAACGCTTAACTACTTAAAAGGTCAAACTAAGTTGAACAAGCGTCATGCCAAATGGAGTGAATTTATTGAATCTTTTCCTTATGTGATCAAGTACATTAAGGGTAAAGAAAATGTTGTTGCAGATGCACTTTCACGCATATGCATGCTTGTCACTCAACTTGAGTTGAATGTTATTGGTTTTGAGCATATAAAAGACTTGTATGAGCATGATCCTTCTTTTGCTACTCCTTATGCTAAGTGTTTGACACAGACATCTTGGGAACGCTACTACATAAAGAATGATTATCTTATGAGAGCTAACAAACTTTGCATTCCCGAGTCTTCTCTTCGTTTGCTCCTTTTGCAAGAGGCTAATGGAGGCGGACTCATGGGACACTTTGGACGTGACAAGACATTCACCACGCTCTCCAAGAACTACTTTTGGCCCAAGATGTACCGTGACGTCTCACGCTTCACCAACTGTTGCTCTACATGTCGCAAAGCTAAGTCTAAAGCTCAATCCCTTGGTCTTTACATGCCCCTTCCTATTCCTTATCAACCTTGGGAAGACATTAGCATGGATTTTATACTTGGTTTGCCTAGAACTCAAAATGGCAAGGATTCCGTCTTTGTTGTTGTGGACCAATTTTCTAAGATGGCACATTTCATTCCTTGCAACAAGATAGCGATGCTTCACACGTTGCAAATCTCTTTTGTAGGGAAATCTTGCGTCCCCATGGAGTCCCAGAGACAATCGTCTCCGACCGCGACGTCAAGTTCTTGAGTTACTTTTGGAAGACACTATGCGCCAAGCTCGGCATCAAGCTATTGTTCTCTTCGGCATACCATCCTCAAACCGACGGCCAAACGGAGGTGACGAACCATACACTCTCCACTCTACTTCGCGTGTTGATCAAGAAGAACATCAAGGAGTGGGAGGCATGTCTACCCATCGCCGAGTACTCCTACAAGCGTGCAAGACATTCGACGACCGGCAAGTCCCCCTTCGAGGTCGTCTACGGCTTCAACCCGTTGTCCCCATTGGACATTCTACCTCTTCCTCTACAAGAGCGCACCAACCTCGACACAAGTGCCCTTGCAAGCTACATCAAGAAGATGCATGAAGATACAAGGCACACCATCGAGCGCCAAGTACAACGCCTTGCGACCAAGCTCAACGTCAACAAGCACCCCATGATATTCAACATTGGAGACCTCCTGTGGCTACACCTTCACAAGGACCGCTTCCCCAACAAACGCAAGTCCAAGCTTCTCCCTCGAGCCGACGGACCCTTTAAGGTGCTAGCAAGCTACAACAACAATGCTTACAAGATCGACCTCCCACGCGACAAGTACAACGTGAGCGACATCTTCAACGTCTCCGATCTCTCCCCGTACCATGGTGATGAGGATTTCGATCCGAGTTCGGACCTTTCACAAGGAATTGGGGAGATGATGCGGAGCATCCTGCGTTCATCCCCATGGACCTTCCGTCGCCTCACCAAGCACCAAGAGGACCCATGACTAGAGCACGAGCTCAAGCTCTCGAGAGCGAGGTGACTTCTCTCCTTAGTAAAATATCATATGACCCTCTCGAGACATGGCTACTACCTCAATCCAGAATGTTATGCATGATTAGGTACCAGGAGGACCGTCCCGAGGATGCACATGAAGATGGACAAGACCCCAAGTCCGAGGAAGAAGTGAAACAAGGGAAGAAGGCAAAAGAGGCTCCCAGGCACCGGACATCCGGCCCAAGTCCCGGACATCCGGTCCCTGGAGATACACGCAGCCAGCTCCTGCAGAAGAAGACTCCAGCGACCGGACATCCGGCGTCCAGCCTGGACATCCGGCGCCCCTCCGGAAATCCGGCCTCCCGCCCGGACATCTAGCCCCGGCTTCCCGAATGCATCGAAGATGGCCCCAAGAGCCGGGACATCCGCCAGAACCACCGGACATCCGGTCCCTCCGGAAGCACCGGACATCCGGCACCACCAGCCCGGACATCCGGTCCCTCGTGAAGCCCCGGACATCCGGCCCGAAGCCCGTATATCCAGCGCCCCTGCCTGCGCGCAGCTCTCTGGGCAGTGGCCCATGTACCCCTTCGACCCTCTGACTATATATACTCCCTCCTCCCGTACGTTTTAGGGTTAGCGTTGATTTAGCTCAAGTTAGAGATAGAGCTTCGCTCATCCATCAGATCTCCTCCTCGTGAGAGACCGCGGCCTCCTTGGAGAAGATCCTATCGGGTTCAAGACCCCCTCGTGGGAAGATCCCCTCGCGGATTCAAGGCCTCCTCACGGAGAAGATCGGTTACCTATGTATCCTTACCTTTGTTGACTTTGGATCTCGTGTATCTCTTTGTGTTCGGTGATCTAGCACTCGTGTGATTGATTCTATGTCGGTTTAGTGATTCTCTCTCTCGTTTTCCCCGTGTTTTCCCTTTGTGCTTCCGTGTGTTCTTTGTGATTCCCCATATGATCCACTCCAAACGTGAAAGATCGTCCACATAGGGTTCTGCCCCACATCAGCAGCTCTAGAGTTCAGATCCGGAGCTCCACTACGGCTCACGTCCTGGCCCGAGAAGGGCCCGAACTGGTGCTCGTCCGATTAGCTGTTACTGCTCCAGACGCACCTTCAGGGTGTGGTCGATAGGGACATCAAACTCGTCGACGTAGTCCAGGTGATGCTAGTCTGCCTAGTCCTCCCCTGTCAGCGCCGAGCTTGTACTCTGTGGGAGTTCGATCCAGCCGAGCACCGAACCCTTCGGGAGCTTTATGATTCCTCCCACAAGGATATCTGGAAGGTGCTCTTTAAGTCCGGCAAATCGTGGCCGGGCCACACCGAGGACCATGGGTATCAATCATCCCATTCTCCAAGCTCGGTAAGTCGCAGCCACACTCTGTCTATTCATGCTTCAGCTGGCATGTTATGAGGGAGACACCTTAATCGTGTTTCATCGTGACCTCAGGGATGGATAAAGAAGGTGGAGCGGATACATTGTGATGCGGAGCATTCCACGTTCATCCCCATGTACACTCCGACTACTCTCCAAGCCCCAAGGATACATAAGATGAGACCTCGACTATGCGCCATTGGACACAAGGTGAACCCGTTCCTAAATGCTTCCCCTTTCCATTCGTGTGAGACATGGTTGCTACTTCAAGCGCGGACCTTTTGCATACTCAGGTACACCCAAGGAGACCATGGAGAGCCCAAGGACCAAGGCCAAGCATGGAAGAGAAGAAGGAATAAGAGTCTGCTGCTACAGCAGCCGGACATCCGGCGCCACCACCGAAAATCCGGCCCTCCATCACCGAATGCATCTGGACGACCCCAACAGCCTGGACATCCGGCCACATGCCCCGGACATCCGGCTCCTCCCGAAGCCCCAGACATCCGGCCTCTTTGCCCGGACATCCGGCCCCGCCTATCCAGAGAGCAGAAGAAATAGCCACTCCAGCCCGGACATCCGGCCCGATCGCCCGGACATCCGGCACCTCGCGAAGGACCGGATATCCGGCCTCCCCTGCCTGCATGCAGCGCATCTGGGCCGAGGCCCTTGTACCCCTTCACCCTTAGACTATATATACCGCCCCTCCACCTACGTTTTAGGGTTAGCATTGGTTTAGCTCATATTTGTGTGAGAGCCTTGCTCATCCACTTGGTTACTTCTCCTCGGAGCTCACGACCTCTTCGGAGAAGATCCCCCAAGCGGATTCAAGACCCCTTTCTAGGGAAGAGTATCAAGACCTCCTCACGGAGAAGAACGGTTCCTTTGTATCCTTACCTTTGTTGACTTTGGATCTCGTGTATCTCTTTGCATTCTTTGATCTAGCACTTGAGTGATCGATTCCTTGTTGGTTGAGTGATTTCTCTCGTTCCTCCCCGTGATTTCCTCGTGTTTTTCCGCGCGTTCTTCATGTTTCCCCGTAGGATCCACTCTAAACATGAAAGATCGTCCACATAGGGTTCCGCCCTACATCATCTTGGTATCATGAGCCACGTTGATCACGTTTTTGGAGCCCCTACCCCGTGTTTTCTAGCTTGATTTTGTTAATTTCGTCCTAAATCCGAAAATCACCACCAAAAAATAGCCCCAAATTTTTTTGTAATTTGTTGGTTTGATGATGCTTTGTTGATCTTGATCCATGGATTTGCTTGGTTTCAAGTGGATCTAGCATCTCCCCAAGTTCCCCCATCTTCCATCCATGAAATCTCCGCAATTTTGCCCCCGAAATCATCAATTTCTGCCCCCAAAATCGAGTTCTTCGAGTTCATCCTCGGATTGGGAGCCCGGACATCCGGCCCCTGGAGCGCATTTCGCGCACGGTTCGGGACATCAGCCCCCGGAAATCCGGCCAAACCCCCGGATATCCGGTCCCTGGCATTTCAGCCTCCCCTGTTTCACCGTTTCGGCCATAACTAATTCATCTGAACTCCGATTTTGACGTTCTTTAGCTCGTTTTGAAGCTCTTGACATCCCCCTTCCCACAAAAATACCACCCACATCATTTGACTCCATCAAATTTTTGAAAAGTTGGCAAGTTTGCCTAGGCCCTCCACCATATCATCCGCATAGCCACCACCGACTTCCGCAACCTAACCCATTTTGCTTGCCATAACATTAGTGGTTGCTTGAGTAGTGATTCGAGTCTCCTAAGGTGTTTCGGCTACTTAGGGACGGTTGCTTCTTCATCAACCACCACCACCATTTCCGCATAGGCGTGCCCACCATACACTTCCGCTACCTCCAACTTAACCCAATTGTTGTTTGAGCTTGTTTGAGTTGTGGCTTATGTCTCCTAAGGTGTTTCGGCTACTTAGGGACAGAAACTTCAACTCCGACTAGTGTATAAGCCATCATTCCACTCCCGCTTTGCCAAGTGCAAACCACCACCGCTTTCCGCTACCACCATTTTGACATTTGACGTGTGAGATTTTGAGTTCGCGGTTTTTCCGTTTCCTAAGGTGTTTCGGCTACTTAGGGACGAGACTCCATCATCTTGGTTTCTACATCAAGAACACCGCTACTCATCATCGCCAAGGACGGTAACCTCCATATCATCTCGGTATCGTGGTATCCCTCCATTGTATATCCCCTTGCCATTGCATTGTTAACCCCTAGCCCATTTTGCGTTACTTGCCTATCGAGACTAGCCATTTGAGTATTGCTGCCAATGTCACTTGTGCACATTAGTGATCATATTTCCCATAGCATACATACATATCATCGTGGTGCATATATTACTATCATATCTTGTGTCACAAGTTTGTTCCCGCATATACGCAATTGCTATCTTGGTTTCTGCATTGTGCAAAGTGGCCATAGAAAAAAAAGAGAAATAAAGCTTTTAAGCAAAAGAGAAAGAGAGCAAAAGAAGCTTGTAAGCAAGTGCCATAGCATCATACCACATTTCATATAAGATTGTCATATCCGATCATCTTGGATCATCTTGAGAGAAACACCGGGAACCATACATACATAGCATACTTGGGATTGAAAGTTTATCCACTTTGCATCTTATAGGTTGTGCACAAGTGTCGTATCCGCCTATTGAGCAATCGTGCTAGCGTCTCTCTTGAGTTGTGCAACACGAGCGTTTTCCGTGGATTCCACATTTTGTGCTCATTCCTTGGTTGCACGACCCCATTTATCTATCCGTGTGTTTTTTCCGTGTGCCACATATTGCTATTGGTCCTTTTGTTTCACTTGCTAATTTGGGAATCTCTTTCAACATTATTGACTCTTGCTAACATTTTGCATTAAATTTTTGTGCCATTATCCTCACCGAGCTCCTCCATAAGCTTTACTTGTGTAGGTGTGAGAACCGACAAGTATTGGTACCAATAGTGCTATTTCATTGTCCGCATTTGAGTGAACTTGATTCATTGTCAACATCGGTCAAGGTACATTGGTGTAAGTTCTTCTCTTTCTCCCACTCATATTCGCTCGAGTCTTGTGATGGATAGACAAGGCATTTCCTCTCCGGTCCTCGACAACAACGACGGCGTGAACAACTAAATCACCAAAGCGTCTATCTTCGATCTATAACGACAAGTGCAAGGCGCACAATCAAGATTGCGAGAGCACATCGACAAGAAGCTTGCCGCACATAAAGAGGAGCAAGATGCAAGGATGGAGCATATTCGGGCCTTGATCAAGTCTTCTTCCACTTCGTCATCTTCAAGGCGACGACATTCAAGCCACAAGTCTTCGGAGCGCGAAAAAGATGCAAGTGCAAATCGTCCTGATCCACATCTACATGGGGACCACCATCACGTTCGTGATCCACATCGACATGAAGGGCAAGCCACCTCCAAGAATCATGTGCACGACGACGACGAACGCCATCGAGCTCAAGCACGACAACGACACCATCATCATGAAGATGCTCGCCAAGCGCAAATGTACAAGTCCCAACAAGGCCAACTTCACGCCAAGTCGAAGCTTCATGAGCAAAAGAGAAGACTGCGAGACGAGCACCACCAAGACGGCGCTACGGCTACATCAACCACTTCGGCATATTCGCCAAGTGTTCTCAAGGCATCTTCGCCTTTGGACGTACGGCATCTTCGCCTACTTCCCACGAGTACGCCTACAACAACTTCACCAAGTCCAAGGCGACTACCTTCGAGCGAGGGCGACACTTCCATCTTTGGAAGCCCCTCAAGGAAGATGGCCGAGCATGGGAAACTCCCTTCGGTCATGGAGACGAGCTACGAGGTGCCACATCAAATGGGCCTCCAACACCAAGACGGCGACAAGACGGTCGAGCAAGGGCCATCCCCTTCGACTAAGGCGACGAGCACGAACCTCTTCAACAACATGAAGACGGCGCCCATATTGGACTCATACTCCGAGTCAAGCTACACGACCGCGCATGGAGACATTTGCAACTACACCTCTCCGACACCCACATATGAAGAGCTGCCCCAAGTGCCATGTGAGGAGAGCCACTACCACATGAGTGACATGAGTGACTCCACTATACGTGACATTGAGAGCATTTCCTATGAGAGGATGAGTGTGACCACCACTAGCCCCACACATGAGAGCATGCCACACATCCTATGTGAGGTTGAGCGCCATTTGAGTGACTCCACCAACCATATGAGCGAGAGCATCCTTGAGGGAGTGAGTGAGCCACAACACTTCGAGAGTGAGGTAGTTGACACGGCATGTGAGGCCACTATGATTTCTAATGACTTAACCTCTACTCCTAGTGTGTTTTCTTCTTTGGTACCAGGTCTCCTACATGACGACATGCCTATCCTTGACGAGTCTATTCCTCCATTGGAGACGACGATGGCCATGGTGGACGATGATACACCCCCCACATGGTTCCATCAAGATGAAGATAACAATGAGTCGATCTTCGACACCTCACCTACAACACATGAGCCATGCTCCAAAGGTAACATAGGTGATGGTGCTTCTCTTGTCCCACTAATGGACTCTCTTGACATTGATTGCTCCCATGATGTTGACCCACCTATTACCATGCTTCATGCTAGTGAGACTTCTTCATGCCTTGACTTACCTATTAATGAAGAATATGATGATGAGCATGTTGAGTTGCCTAGTTGTGATGCTATGCTTCATAGGATATCTTGTGAAAATTCTATTGGTCACTTCATGTTTGACAATCCATTGAACTTGTCATATGCTATGAGTGAGAACTCCCATATTACGTCATTTCAATCTCAACATAGTAACTATGCATGCGCCATTAAAATCAATCCCATTTGCACTTATGGCATAGATGACGAGACGATGGTCATTGGCTTTTGTTTTTCATGTGATGATATTGCCATGCTTCCTTTAAATGATTTGCGCAATTCATCTACTATGCCATGCCATGATCACACTGAACCAAATATGCTTTGTTTTGGATGTTGTCAATATTCTCCATGTGATGTTCCCGTTAATGCTCATGAGGAGACCCCCATAGTTTCCTATTAGGAGATCTTGATGCATCCCATCCTTTGCATGATTTCCATGATTTCTTGCACCATATGCATTCCATGAATAACAATGCTCTAGATATCTCTCATGATGCATTACATCCTTTGAGTCTCCATTATGACATACATAACAAAAAACCTATCATGATGGATGACATGTTTCTATATCACGCATCTCATTTATTTGAGCATTGGATATTTTGTGCTAACCGCCACATGCCCATGCGCATCATGATGGATGATGTGTACATATACCATGCACACACAATTTTCTCTTTGTCTTTGTTTTGTGTAGGTACTTATGAACACTCGTCAACCTCTCAATCCCAAGAGTTGACGACACGAGCTCTTGAGAGCAATGATGACGTGGGATCCCGTGGACTATCCTTACCACCATTCCCTTCGTGCAAGGACTACGCGCATCTCTTTTACTTGGCTCTCACACGGCTATGGTCTATCTACCACTTGTCACTTTATGCCCATACTATCGTGTTCACTTTGCATGTTATGCTTGTTTCTATGCCTTTGCCATGCAATTGTGACCCTTGCTTGCATTTACCCATGATGCACCATTATGATACTCCTATGTGTATTTGCATGCTTGGTGGAGATCCTTGTTGCTATTGCCATGTTTATCATGTGCCCCATGCTATCGATGCTTGTTGTGTTGGGAGAGTCATGATGACCCATTGCTATTTACATATGGCCTCTCGCCAATACATTCATGCCATTCTACTCATATCTTGCTTTCATGCTTGTGTTATGCCATGTGAATTATTCTTGCAAAATATTTGCACCAATGACATGCTTGCCATGATTCCTCCTAGTATGTTGCATCTTCACACTACTAGCTTGCTTAACTTGATCACTATGATTGCTTGCTATGTTGCATCACCCATGTTCCACTATTACTTGCTTTCTTGGGTTGATGACATATATGTTGATGCCTCTCACTTGATTTGTCATGATCATTGCCTCTTGTCTCCATTGGTTGCATCTCTCATATCACCTTGTATTGAGTACCAACTTGCTATGCTTATTGATCTTGGAGACTTGGACACTTTACTTGTGATGCATGATTGTTTGATTGAGCCTCTTGTATTTGGTTGTTCTCGCATCATATGCCTCCATACTATGAAATGCTCCCTTGTCCTTTCTTATGATGAGCATGATGCATACACTTGTTGGGTATCTTACCACACGAATAATAGGTTTTGCACTTCCGCTAACCTCATTTGTCTTCCCAAGTGTTTGCCATGTTCTTTCATTTTGAAGGTTTCACAAGGCATTACCATGATGAGACAACTTGGTCATGTGAAGGCATACACGATGTGCGACACCAACATTTTCGACATTCTCATAAAGGTGAACTCCTTCTATTTAAGCCATCCTCAAATATGCATATTGGATGGGTCATTCTTTCATTGTTGTTTCCTTCTTGTTATCTACATGATACATCTCGCGAGCGGAGGAGCGACATTGGAGATTGGCTACATGGACCTTCACATTGAGGAGCGCTCGCACTTATTGGATGCACCTTCGGTCTTCCACTCATGCCTCGACATCGAGCTTTGGTACACCAACACCTGCATATTTGTTGATTGTGCTCATACATGTCATGCTCGATGGACTTATCATACTCACCACAAGTTTGCACCCTATGCATGGATTGACTCACATTATGATTGCCTTGTTGCATCTTGTACTCCCATGTCATCCATGATATATGAGCTTGTTCACTTCCTTAGCAAATTTGTTGTGATCTTCCTTGATGGAATATTCATACATCATGATCATATTGTCCACCATCAATTGCATGATAACATACACATGTTGAGCATCCATTGCCATATTCATGCTATTGATAAACTGTCTCACTATGACATCATTTTGCACCGTGGTTGCATTGCTCATATTCATAACACATTTGTGTACACAATGATTGCTTTTCATCCCATGAATGCTTTACATATCATTCTAGATCATCTTGATAAGCTTCATGCGCTTTGTCACACACTATATTGCCGCACGGACTCATTCTTACGTGATGGACACTTTGTGTGTGCTAACCATTGTATTTCCAAGTGTACTTTGTGTTTGCTCATTTTGCATGTACCACATACCGGAGACACCTTGGAGTACTTGGATTGCGCCATGCCTTCAACTTTGTCCAACTACAAGTCCGTCTACGATAACCGTTTCCATGGTGATGAGGATCACGATCCGAGGTCGGATCTTTCCCAAGGGGGGGGGGAGATGATGCGGAGCATCCCACGTTCATCCCCATGTACACTCCGACTACTCTCCAAGCCCCAAGGATACATAAGATGAGACCTCGACTATGCGCCATTGGACACAAGGTGAACCCGTTCCTAAATGCTTCCCCTTTCCATTCGCGTGAGACATGGTTGCTACTTCAAGCGCGGACCTTGTGCATACTCAGGTACACCCAAGGAGACCATGGAGAGCCCAAGGACCAAGGCCAAGCATGGAAGAGAAGAAGGAAGAAGAGTCTGCTGCTACAGCAGCCGGACATCCAGCCCAGCCCGGACATCCGGCGCCACCACCGGAAATCCGGCCCTCCATCACCGAATGCATCTGGACAACCCCAACAGCCCGGACATCCAGCCACATGCCCCGGACATCCGGCTCCTCTCGAGGCCCTGGACATCCGGCCTCTTTGCCCGGACATCCGGCCCCGCCTATCCAGAGAGAAGAAGAAACATCCACTCCAGCCCGGACATCCGGCCCGATAGCCCGGACATCCGGCACCTCGCGAAGGACCGGACATCCGGCCTGACGCCTGGACATCCGGCCTCCCCTGCCTGCGTGCAGCCCATCTGGGCCGAGGCCCTTGTACCCCTTCACCCTTAGACTATATATACTCCCCCTCCACCTACGTTTTAGGGTTAGCATTGGTTTAGCTCATATTTGTGTCAGAGCCTTGCTCATCCACTTGGTTACTTCTCCTTGGAGCTCACGACCTCTTCGGAGAAGATCCCCGAAGCGGATTCAAGACCCCTTTCTAGGGAAGACTATCAAGACCTCCTCATGGAGAAGAACGGTTCCTTTGTATCCTTACCTTTGTTGACTTTGGATCTCGTGTATCTCTTTGTGTTCTTTGATCTAGCACTTGTGTGATCGATTCCTTGTTGGTTGAGTGATTTCTCTCGTTCCTCCCCGTGATTTCCTCGTGTTCTTCTGCGCGTTCTTCGTGTTTCCCCGTAGGATCCACTCCAAACATGAAAGATCGTCCACATAGGGTTCCGCCCTACATCACATTGTCCCACCCCCCTGCCGGAGGAATCGGTCGGACCTCTACTGACGAAGATGCTGGTCCCCGCGCCTTACAAGGCGCCGAAAAAAGAGGCCTCCAAGAAGGTCAAGAAGACCCCGAGTGGCCATCGCCGTCGCGAGGCTTCGGACGCCAAATCCGAAGACTCCGGCGACGATCCTTCGTCCGAGGACGAAGAGGAGGAAGTAGAGGAGGATGAGCCTCACTCTGATGGCGGGAGGAAGAGGACGACATCCACATCTCTGGAGGCCGGATCGCCCAAGAGGGGAGAAATTTCCCTCCCAGGGGCATCCCCCACGGCTGCCGACAGCAGCCCGGAGTGGGATCCCAGGGCCTAGCCCCTGGAGAAGTCGTAAGTATTCGAACACGCATATGCGTCCGGGATTATTTTTGGGTATAGTAGTTTTGACTGTTGCCTACGTATTGCACAGTCCGGCAAGGTCCTGCGCCGGCCGGTCCTCGTCGGAGGATTCACTGGGCTTAGACGCTTTGGCGAGCGAGACGCCTCCGCAGGCCCCTTCCCCAAAGTCCGGGCGCGTCACTGAGGTGTCATCTTGACAAGACCCGGACCAGGGAGGACATGTCCCTGGCACCGGACACGCAGGGATGGATACGCCCCCCGCGACCTCTAGGGTTCCGAGATCGAGCGAGCAGCCACCCCCAATGGTGGGGGGGGGCTGCCTACCCCGTCGGTGTCCTCTGTTCGAGCGGAGCTACTTGGTGGTCTATCGACAGCGTTGAAGAACGCGTCTATTGTCGATGAGCATCGGGCCCTCATGGGTGCGGTGGTCGAGAAGATTCAGTCTGCCGAGAGCGGGCTGAACGAGTCCTGCCTTGGCCTTATAAAGGCTTTTGAGGTATGTTTCCTAGGAAACCTTTGAGGAATTGTCATAATATGAGCAGTAGCCCCTGATGCACTATCCGGCGGAGGAGACAAAGCCGGACAGGGGATCAAATCCCCTGCTCTCGCAGGAGCCTATGTGAATGACGTATACCCTTTTGCGTGAAAACAGGCATCTGCAGAGAGGGCGGCCGCTTATAATGCGGAAGTGTCCGAACTGAAGCAGCGCCTTACGCGGGCCGAGGAGGAACTCGGCCGTGTGAAGAAGCAATTGGAAGACAAGCAAGGTATGTTGAAAACATTTGTCTTGAGGTTGGCACGAACGAATAGTTTTGCATAATGAAAAATATTGGTATTGTGTGCTCTAGGGGCGGGTGCCGAATACGAGGCACTAAAGAAAGCTTTGGCTGATGCCAACAAGAAGGTTGAGGCCGAACAGGCGCTTCGTGAAAAACACGAGGCCAGGGTTATCACAGCTGAGCGAGAGCTCCAGGAGGCTGTGAAGAAAAGTGAGGGCTTGGAGCAGAGTCTAGAAGGGAAAGAATCCGAGCTCGCCCAAACTCTCGATGCTGCAGAAGGTGCTCGGGAAGAAGCCCAAGGTGATGCGCGGGACATCCAGGAGGCCCGGAAAGTGGCGGCTGTTAAGGCCTTCTGTATTCTTAGCATTTTATATGTTGGAATGTGAAGAATCCTAGGCGGCAAGCTGAATTCTTATTTTTCCAGGGGCTTTTGTGGATCTTCCTCGTAGCATATCAGATGCTGCTCAGTTCTACCGCACCGAGGGGAAGAAGACTGCGAAGAGGGATTTCTGGTCGCAGTATCTGGCGCCGAACTATCCGGTGCCATTTATCGATCAATTGAAACAGCTGGTCGAACTGCACCAGGCGGCCGAACTAGCCATGAAGGACTTAGTTGTCCGGTTGTGGCCTGCGGAGCCGATTCCAAGCAGCTACTTTAGACTCGTCAAGCGGATTGTGGGCGCCTGTCCTCGGCTTGATGCTATCAAGCGATCAATTTGTATAGAGGGCGCGCGTATGGCGTTTGCCAGTGCGAAAGTGCATTGGGGGAGGCTTGACGCGGAGAAGCTGATGACTGAGGGGCCGCCGGAGGGTAAGGAGCACCGCAAGCCCGAGCTCTATTATGAAGGTGTAATGAAAGGGGCCCGCCTTGTGGCAGACAAGTGTGCTAAAGACATCATATTTCCCTGAGGGCATTTGTGCTGCCTGTTGTAATATGGGAAAATGGCCTGTTTATTATATTTTATTTGGACATGTGTTCTTCCTGTGCGGCTGTTTATTATATGCAAATTCTGAGAGTTGGCCAGTCGTCGGCTTCTGCCCCCTCGTAAAAAGGATACGGAGGTGTTCGGGATATATGTGAACACACTTTATCCCTTAGTTGGGTCCTTTTAAGGAGGTGTATCTTTCGGTGAACCAGGCAATCGGACTATAAGACTTTATTACTCTCACTTAGCCATAGAAATTCGAGTATGGTCGGCGCAGCCCCTAGTGTTCGGAAGGCCGAGCTAGGGGCTCTATTGGCGCCTGATCAGAAGACCGATCCGTCATACTCAGCATTTATAATGGTGTTGTGCGGAATAAATCTTTAGGGATTTTATAACCTCTCGAACAGCGGACCGGCTCTCGCTTCATCATGACAATCGGTTTTCGGCTTTCTCTACTGAGGTGCTCGTCCGACTGAACCGGGACACAATCGCAGTAGTTCTCCCAGGCGCTACCTTAGCCAATAGAACGGAACGTAAGGTACCAAAACATGGGAGCCGGG
>NW_025226012.1:24208-25772 GCF_018294505.1 Triticum aestivum | reverse complement strand
GTCGTCGTGCTACTGGATCTTCATCAACCTCTCCTTACCCCTTGCTGGATCAAGAAGGAGGAGACGTCTTCCCAACCGTATGTGTGTTGAACGCGGAGGTGCCGTCCGTTTGGCGCTAGGATCTCCGGTGATTTGGATCACGACGAGTACGACTCCCTCAACCCCGTTCTCTTGAACGCTTCCGCACGTGATCTACAAGGGTATGTAGATGCACTCCTCTCTCGTTGCTAGATGACTCCATAGATTGATCATGGTGAACGTAGGAAATTTTTTATTTTATGCAACGTTCCCCTACAGCATGCACGTATGGTCTCCTAACTATGTAACCAAATTGGCGTGCATTGTATTTTGATCGTTTATCTTTGCGTGAAGGTCGGGGGCGCGCGATGGTTAACTCCTACCAAGCTCCCCCCTATGAGCATGCGTAGTAGTACTTTCCTTCGAGGGCTAATAAACTTTTGCAATAAGTATATGAGTTCTTTATGACTAATGTGAGTCCATGGATTATACGCACTCTCACCCTTCCATCATTGCTAGCCTCTTCGGTACCGTGCATTGCCCTTTCTCACCTCGAGAGTTGGTGCAAACTTCGCCGGTGCATCCAAACCCCGTGATATGATACGCTCTATCACACATAAGCCTCCTTATATCTTCCTCAAAACAACCATTATACCTACCGATCATGGCATTTCCATAGCCATTCCGAGATATATTGCCATGCAACTTCCATCATCATCATATACATGACTTGAGCATTCATTGTCATATTGCTTTGCATGATCATAAGATAGCTAGCATGATGTTTTCATGGCTTGTCCATTTTTCGATACATTTGCTATGCTAGATCATTGCACATCCCGGTACACCGCCGGAGGCATTCATATAGAGTCATATTTTTGTTCTAGTATCGAGTTGTAATATTGAGTTGTAAGTAAATAAAAGTGTGATGATCATCATTATTAGAGCAGAGGAAAGGATGATGGAGACTATGATTCCCCCACAAGTTGGGATGAGTCTCCGGACTTCATGAAAAATAAAAGAGGCCAAAGAAGCCCAAATAAAAAAGAGGCCAAAGAAGCCCACCAAAAAAATAAAATAAAAAAATGAGAGAAAACGAGAGAAGGGGCAATGTTACTATCCTTTTACCACACTTGTGCTTCAGAGTAGCACCATGTTCTTCATATAGAGAGTCTCCTATGCTTTCACTTTCATATACTAGTGGGAATTTTTCATTATAGAACTTGGCTTGTATATTCTGATGATGGGCTTCCTCAAATGACTGAGGTCTTCATGAGCAAGCAAGTTGGATGCACACCCACTTAGTTTTCAATTTGGCATTTCATACACTTATAGCTCTAGTGCATCCGTTGCATGGCAATCCCTACTCCTCGCATTGACATCAATTGATGGGCATCTCCATAGCCCGTTGATTAGCCGCGTTGATGTGAGACTTTCTCCCTTTTTTCTTGTCCACACAACATCCACCATCATACTCTATTCCACCTATGGTGCTATATCCATGGCTTGCGCTCATGTATTGTGTGAGGGTTGAAAAGGCTGAAGC
>NW_025226012.1:18105-22972 GCF_018294505.1 Triticum aestivum | reverse complement strand
TCAACTTTCATATACTTTTGGCAACTTTTTATACTATTTTTGGGACTAACATATTGATCCAGTGCCCAGTGTCGGTTCCTGTTTTTTGCATGTTTTATGTTTCGCAAAAAACCCATATCCAACGGAGTCAAAACGGGATAAAAACGGATGGAGAATATTTTTGGAATATTTATGATCTTTGGGAAGAAGAATCAACGTGAGACGGTGACCGAGGGGGCCATGAGGCAGGGGGGCTCCCCAGGGGGGTGGGCGCGCCACTGACCCTCGTGGGCACCCCGTAAGGCGGTTGCTGCTCTTCTTTTGCCGCAAGAAAGCTAATTTCCAGAAAAAAAATCATGTTGAAGGTTTCAATCCAATCGGAGTTACGAATCTCCGGATATATAGGAAACGGTGATAGGGCAGAATCAGAAAAAACGCAGAAACAGAGAGAGATAGAGAGACAGATCCAATCTCGGAGGGGCTCTCGCCCCTCCCACACCATGGAGACCATGGACCAGAGGGGTAACCCTTCTCCCATCTAGGGATAAGGTCAAGGAAGAAGAAGAAGAAGAAGGGGGGCTCTCTCCCCCTCTCTCCCGGTGGCGCCGGAACGCCGCCGGGGCCATCATCATCACCGCGATCTACACCAACACCTCCGTCATCTTCACGAACATCTCCATCACCTTCCCCCATCTATCTACAACGGTCCACTCTACCGCAACCCGATGTACCATCTACTTGAACATGGTGCTTTATGCTTCATATTATTATCCAATGATGTGTTGCCATCCTATGATGTCTGACTAGATTTTCGTTGTCCTATCGTTATTGGTGAATTGCTATGATTGGTTTAATTTGCTTGTGGTTATGTTGTTGTCCTTTGGTGCCCATCATATGAGCGCGCGCGTGGATCACACCATAGGGTTAGTTGTATGTTGATAGGACTATGTATTGGAGGGCAAGAGTGACAGAAGGTTCAACCTAGCATAGAAATTGAAGCATACGGGATTGAAGGGGGACCAATATATCTTAATATTATAGTTGGGTTTTACCTTAATGAACGTTAGTAGTTGAAGATTCTTGCTAATAGTTCCAATCATAAGTGCATAGAATTCCAAGTCAGGGATGACATGCTAGCAGTGGCCTCTCCCACATAAAACTTGCTATCGGTCTGGTAAAGTTGTCAATTGCTTAGGGACAATTCTGCAACTCCTACCACCACTTTTCCACACTCGCTATATTTACTTTATTACTTCTTTATCTAAACAGCCCCTAGTTTATATTTACATGATATTTATATTCTTGCAAACCTATCCAACAACACCTACAAAGTACTTCTAGTTTCACACTTGTTTAAGGTAAAGCGAACGTTAAGCGTGCATAGAGTTGTATCGGTGGTCGATAGAACTTGAGGGGATATTTGTTCTACCTTTAGCTCCTCATTGGGTTCGACACTCTTACTTATCGAAAGAGGCTACAATTGATCCCCTATACTTGTGGGTTATCATTCCCCCACTGGAAGCCGACTTACTTACTTCGGTTCTGAGCCAGCTCAGTAGTCCGGGTGGCGAGCGTCCGGTTTTGCATGTTGTAGGTGGCCGCCCGCATGTTGTGGTAGTCCTACAACAGCATAAAGCATTTCAGCAAACAAAAAGAGTACCTTTGAGTTCCAACCGCCTGCTCAGCAGCCGGCTCGGAACTCGGGGGCTACACCCAGTGGGTGCGCTGGCACGCCCCCACGGAAAATTACAAGACAAAAAATATAGCAAAGGCAAGGTGCGCATACCCGGACGTCTTCCCGCGCCGTCAGCATCTCCCCCTCGCCCTCAGGAGGGTGGCATTCTGGGCGAGGAACCTGTTCTCCATGTCCTGCACCACCAGGTTCAGGGTGGCTGGGTCAGGCCCTGCCTCCCAACCTGAAGGAGCGGCGCTCGTGGCCTCAGCATTGGCCCTCCGCGAGCTCGAGGCCGTGGCCTCCACCCGCCTCGGCTTCGAGGTCGCACGCGTCGCGCGCAGGCGTGCGGGACCGTGCGGCACCAAGGTTCGGCCCGCCGCCTGCCCAGCGCCGGCTGGTGGTGCCTCCGGCTGGCTAGGCTCGCCGCCTCCTTGTCCACCAGCATCCGGCATGCACTGGGTCTCCTCCACCTCATGGAAGATGGTGTTGGGGACCATCGACTCCAGCACGGACTGGTCAGCCCCAGTCACCCCAGGCGGCGGCCGGTTCTCTGCCATCTCCACCTCTGGTTGTTCGAGGGTGACGGTCTCCGGGACCTCGCTACCAGCCGGATCAGCTGTAACCTTGACGTCAGCCTCCGCCTGCGCCCTCGTCGCCGCCTCTGCCTCCACCCTCTTTGCGGCCTGGGCCTCCACATGCGCCGCCTCCTCCGCCTGGGCGTCGACCCGCGCCTTCTCCGCGGCCTCCTGCTCCTCGTGCGCTTCCCACGTGTTCCTCTCCTTTGCCGCCCGAAGGGCAGCAGCCGGATCCGGGCGCCGAGCATCTTCAGAGCCGCCCACTGGGTCCATCAGTGAGGCGTACGGAGCCCGCGTGGTGGCGATGGCCATCCTGCTCGGCAAGAGAGCAAAGATAAGAAGACACCCCAAGAAAGAAGAAAAAACATGAAGTCGGGGCGGCAAGAACGCTTACCCGGACGTATATGGCATGGGCTTGGGCCCCTTCCGGGCGGCAGCCACCTTCAGGACCTCTTGCCGCCTGGTGGCGTCCGCCTACTTGGCCTTATTGGCCGGGTTGCTGCCAAACCTCCCTGCAAGGCGGCGCTTCTGCCCGCCGGGTGCAGCAGCCGACCACGGCGTAGAAGGCCCGGCTCCAGTTTCCGCTCCTCCGCCAGGTCGGCGCCGCCCCTTGACGTCCTCGTCATCGTCCGGCCAGGACCAGATGTCGCCGATTCGTCCTCCTCGGCCACCCGAGGAGCCGCCTGCCCTAGCGCCGCCTTCTCCGGTGACCTCCTCCTCGCCACCTTCCTCCATGGCGGCCGCCCCCAGCTCGGGGTCGCCCATGTCACTGTCTGCATAGTCCGGCATCAACTCCCAGTCCGCAGTCAACAAGCCTTGGCCCGGGAAGCGCTGCCACAAGGTCGACTGGTCAGGACAAAAGAAAAAGAACAACATAAGAAGAGCAACCAAACCAGATACTTACCGCTAGAGGAGGGTTGGCCCGACTGTAGGGCTCCTTGCCAATGTGCCACTCCTTGTTGAGCTTGCAGTTGGAGAAGTAGTTCACATGGTGGACCCTTCCACCTCCGGCATTTCCTTGGTGGACATCCGACAGGGATCCCGGCGGCCGCTCATCTCACTGATGAGGTGCGGCCGGAGCTGGAGCGGCGACACCCGACGCATGACGAAGCCGGCCAACAGGTCGGCCGGCTTGAGCCCCTCCTGGTCCATCATCTCCTGCGGTTGGACGAGGATGCTAACGATGTGGGCCGGCACGCGCTTGGGCGCCTGCTGCTGCCAGTTGTCCCACGGCTCAATAGGCGACCGGGGCACAAAGTTCGGCAGGTTGATGTAGTCGACCTGCTAGAGATTCCGGACATAAAAATAAGTCTGTTGCCAGAGCTTGGCAGACTCATGCAGATGGATGGCCTGGAAGTGCGGGCCGGTTCCTGAGCGCCTCACGGCGACACATGCTCCGCACTGGGCCAACTCGTTCTTCACCGCCGTGCCCAGCTTGAGGTAGAAGAATCTACCCCAAAGCTCGATTGTGGGCAAGATGCCGAAGTACCCCTCATAGAAGGTGGCGAAGGCCGCCATGAGCACCACCGTATTGGGAGTGAGGTGGTGTGGTTGCAGTCGGTAGAAGTCGAGGAAGGAACGAAAGAAACCGCTGGCTGGGAGCCCAAACCCGCGGAGAAAATGCGCGCGGAAGACGATGTACTCACCGGGCTTCGGCCGTGGCGAGATCTCCCACTCCGGTGGAATGCGCACACCCACGTTGTTGGTGTGGGGAAGCCACCGCGTCATGCGGAGGAAGTCTATGTGGTCTTCGTGGATGTTGGAGCCGAGCGAACCACTCTTCGCCATGGCTCAGAGATGGCGAGAAAGAGCTCGGCAACAAGGACGACGGGCGGCGCGGTGACGACGCGCGGCAGCAGAGGTGCTACGATGGTCGCGGCGGAGCCACTGCTTCGACAGAGCAGCGGCCGTGGCAAGGCGATGGCGACGGAGGAGCAACAGCAGAAGTAGAACCTCGACGACTGTGGAGCAGCACAGCGACAGTAACGGCGAGAGGAAGAAGAGAGAGTGGGAGGGGGCACGCATGCATTCTGCCGCCCCTCCTTCCCCTGCCCCTCTTCATAGCCGTCTCGGCGAAGCCAAGGCGATGTGGGGGCATGGTATTAACTGCATCCCACGCACCGCATGCCCTCGCGTATTCCGCGTGGCAAAGGCGTAGTAAATGCGCCACGGAAGGGCAACCGCCCGCCTCGGCCATAGTGAATCCACGCGCGGGCCGAGGCCTTGTAGTGGTGGGCCCCAGCCTGCGGTGACGTCCCATCACGCGCGTGGGCTGGCAGGCTGATAGAGGCAGGGGCCCGATCTTTCATGAGATGATAACTATTGATTTGGTGGAGACGACTTTGACGATCCGACTACAAACGTGCAACGACGTTGCGCCTTAGCAATCACTAAACCAACTCCGAGAGGTTATTGACCACGCCGGAGCACGATCAACCTGACCACGAAGGTCTATTCCTACAAGCAATCGAAGAACAAGCAAGAATATGATTAAGCAATCTGAATATTGCGAATATGGATGAAGTATTGATAAAAGTGGGGTTTCATAAGCGGTCTTGGTCTGGCCATTGGACACAAACAAAGTACACGAAGTTGCAGCGATGGCTAACTTTTAACTAAATAAAACCCAAGTCTAAAC
>NW_025226012.1:9649-17688 GCF_018294505.1 Triticum aestivum | reverse complement strand
CTAAAATACCTCCCAGTTCGTTTCCCCTACAATATGGACTCTAAAAACAGCATATGAAGTAGTATTTCAAAATTACATGGGCCTGGCCCAGAAATAAGGTGGCGCAACACCAATAATAAGCTATGGACAAAATTTAGAAAAGGCCATATTGTATATTTCGTCCATCTTCTTGTATGTCATCATGGTGGCTTCAAAGTCCGAAAATTTTCACTTGAACTTTCGTTCTTGTTCTCTTCACACGCACCTTCATCTCCGTGCTTGACCATACTCCAATGTTCATCCTTCTTGTCCGTGCTAGGCCCTTCAATTGTAAGCAACACAAACGTATCTATGTTAGGTAGCGTCATATTCTCATGAACACTAGAAACATTACCAAGAAACCAAAGTACCTGATAGTTGAATTGGCGTATGCGAGCTCTAGCAATTGTTCCAAGAGGTAAAACAGCAAGGGATATGGGTGTAACTGTGGTAGCCATGTCCTCATCATCCTCCCCTTCTTGAAAATAAAGCCGTCCTCGGCGTTGCTTAATCTGAAATGTGGCTAACAAAAGAGACAAGGTGTACACGTTGTATATGTATATGTCATCTATTTTTACTGATCTCAGTTGGGTCAGATGTGACACAGTTATACAAGAGCACACTTCAAAAGTCGTGAAATATAAAGCCAATATATTATCACAATAAGTTAAAGGCATGAAAATATTGCAACTCAGTTTGCACATATAAATGAAGCTCTTATTCATAACAAAATATTGGCAATGCTCATCATTAAACCATCCCAACCTTGACAAAATATTGGCAATGCTCATCATTAAACCATCCCAACCTTGATGAACCATCACCTAGATTAGAGGTCATTCAAAATGATTAAACATTGGCACAACTACTTTCAAACGTATTTAATCCAAATCTGATTTATTCATTGATTCACAGGTTCTTTCGCATCAATAGTTAATTCAACGGGTTCACTCCAAATTGTCTGATCACATGGCAAAGTCAAATCATGAACATAGTGCTCTAAAATAGCTGGTGTAATCAAAGTAGTGGATAGCTCATCGCATGGTTCATTTAAATTGACAAGGCATTCATCATACTCATGTGGAGGTGGAAGATATACCTTTGTCATTACCTCTTATGATCACAAAGATGATGTAGGCACTCTAGGTGGCAACACGTCACATGGTGGAGGTGATGTAGTGCTCTCAACAATGGATGTTGTTGTCATAATACGCGTAGTGGTGGAAGGAACAATCGTCGCAACTCTTGGGATTTGCACCTTCTGGTGGTTTATCTTGTGAGCAACACGTCTTGTTATCTCCTGTTCAGCTTTGCAAGCAGGACGAAACAAACGGTCCATAGGATAACACTTTCCATGAATTAGTCTCTCCTGAATGTCACGGTTTAATCCTCCCCAAAATCTATCCATAAAATCTTCTTCACTTTCTTTTAAAGAGGAATGCAACACGGTAGTTTGTAAATCATCATAATATTTCGTTACGGTGTCACTACCTTGTTTTAAATGTTGCAACTTTTTAATCATGTCACGAGTATAATAAGCGGGGACAAATGTATGTCGCATGGCAAGTTTCAAATCATCCCAAATAGTAGATATATAATTAGGGTGTAACAGGCAATATTCACTCCACCAAACTAAAGCATAACCAGTGAAAGAACCAACTGCAACCTTAACTTTTTTATGTTCATCAAAATTATGGAAAGCAAATATATTATTTATGTCGAACTCCCATTCAATATATAAAGCAGGTCTAAAACGGCCATTAAATGATGGTATAGGAACATTAACCTCATGTGCATTATGCACCTCTCTTGATCGTTGTGGAATTTGCATAGGTGGCACGTCTCCTGCGATCGTCAAAGCCCATGAATTGACTCTAGATCCTGTCATGATTACTAGAAACAAGAAACAAAATCCAAAAATAATGTTCCGATAACTACTAGGATGTGGTGGTAAAACGCTCACAGTAAAGCAAATATCAATGTCTTACAAGTTCTTACCATGCAGCAGGCGGTGATCGGCAACCAGCGGTGTCAAGTAACTCCAAAAGTTGGGTAAAGCGATTGCCAGACGAATGTATGGATACACGGTGTAGAAATATGTGGAGCTGGGTTGGCTTTATATATGTGGAAAAAAATGCTACAACCACGTTAATTAATGCAAGCTGAAAACTCGTTCAAAATAGTCGAGTGCTGGTCCTAAACTAGACTGTATTAGAGACGTGAGCCTAAGACACAGATGAATGCCCGACCGAAACCAAAATGAAAATACTGAGTGCTAGATGAAAAGAGGATATACAAACAAGTAGTGCTAGCAAGCCACTTAACTTTTTTTCTCCTTTTTACCTCACCACGATCCAAGTAGTAGCACTACTAGCCACGTGTTCTTTTTTTTGAAAGTCCACTCTCTAACCGAACAAAAATATCAGCACTATATTCCCTTCCAAACACCTACTCTTTTTTTTCTATCCAATATCCAACGTGGGCTCCAGCCAATACACATGTTGGTGCAAACCTCCTCGTACTAATCTTTTTTTTATTAGTCACAAGGGATGCACAACGAATAGCTACAATGATCACTTTCCTCACGTGAATCAATGGATGGGACCCACAGCCAGAATAACCGGGGAAATAAGATACCAGATATATCTCCACCGAAATTATGCGTTGCCTGAAATGTATCCACAATAGAAGGAAACCAGCGTGGAATTCCAAAGAGCGACACTTCCTCCTTTTTTCTCTGAAATATTCTTATATCTCTCCCGGATGCACACTTGCCAAAACAATTCTCCTTCTTTCCTTATTTATTAAATCTCTCTCTTTCTCTCTTCCCAACGGAAAATCCTACCACGTATGTTTTTTTTTTCAAGGACAGGTTCAGACTTGGAAACCTCCAACAAAATCTTGTTTTTTCTTTGTTGATCAAACGAATCTGGACTTTATCACTTCAAAGAACCACAACCAACCTTGCTTTTTCTTTCAAGAGTCGGAACAAACATGCCTATAATTTCTCCTACAAGTTATCTGACCATGTATGCGGCCGGCAATTTTCTTTTTCTCCTCCAAACGAGCAAGGAAAATCTGATTTTCCTCCTTTCCTTTTAAATCTCTTTCCTTTTACCTCCTTTCTTTCCAATATCTCACGTTATTTCCTTCCGAACTCTACCAATTAAGTCTTGGCGGATGAGAGCTTGCCAAAACCGAATCTGGTAGTATTAGTACTCCTCACAGTTTCCAAAAAAGAAAATCAATCCCAACAAGGCAACAATCCTTTAGATCGTCCGGTCTCTTTTTATTCTGATTCTTTCCAAAGTCAAACAACACACGTGGGAAGGATCACGTCCCAGATCCCAACAGATCTGCCCTTTCCTTTCTTTGCCTTCAACGATTAGGAATCTTTCCAAGAACTACACTGCTATATTTATTTCTCAAATCTGCACAAGATTACCACATGATGCCTTTACTTGGAAACGAAATCTACTTTTTACTCCAACGTTGGCAGAGGATGGGGTGTCGACCTGTTGGCTAAGCAGCTGAGGTTGCTGCCAGCCCACCCGAGTTCAAGTCTCGACTTGGACACGTGATGCTCGCGGAGTTTCTCCTATAAAAAATGCCAATAGGGTTAGCCCTTGGGTTGGTCTCATTTTTTTACTCCAACGTTGGCTGCTCCTTATCTTCTTTGATTTTTCTTCTCCTTCTCACTCTCCAACAAGAATCCAAACGTCCAATACTTGGAAACCGATCAGCACTTGCCTTTTCTTTTGTGGATGATCCCTTCTTTCCTTAAAACAAGCCACGTAATATTTCCAAACGAACTTGCCTTTTTTTGGGGCAACCAAATCTTGCCACGAATCTGGTAGTAGCTCAGCTTTCAACAAAAGCAATCCCAACAAGGCAACAACACTACCAAAAGATCTGACTAAAACCTTTAAATCGGACATGGAATAACTGTGCGCGGGCTCATATGCGCGCGATATCACATGCGTTCGTGAAGGCGTGGGGATGTGCGCTATTTTTTTAGGGAATGTGCGCTATTTCTTTATAAGTTGCGGTTTGGGCCACCGGAAAATGCATGGGTACGAGAATACGGTATGCGTCAGAGCTGTGCTGTGGGCCAGTCTATGGACGGACGTCCACCGGCGACGGACTGAGCCGTGGGCCAGAATCGCGTATCCATCTGATCCGTGGCTCAGAAAATTCACTTTCCGTCGAAGGACGGCAGACGCGCATTGACTGCAAGCCATGCGGCCCCTGACTCTTCTGCCCCAGAGCCGCAGGCATTTTCGTGAGGAAAAGAAGAGGCGACTGCCGCGCCATGGAGTTCCTCATGCAGCCGATCCGCAGGTGTGCCGCTTTGATGCAATTTTTTCTAGCATAGCGCCCGATTTGAAGTGTGTAGGTCAAACTGCTTAGTCCTCTCTGCTTTCAATGCCATGGATCCACTATGATTGAGGAGGTCGGGGAGAATCTGGTGCCGGAAGGTTCGTCGGCGGATCATACAAGGCGAACTGTGGTGGGGGTGACGATGCAGGAGGGCACGGTCTTGAGCGGCGACGAGCGGGTCTGTGGGGCGTCCGGAGCGGCGGCAATGAGCGGCCAAGGGCGAATCTGCAGCACTACGCAGGCGATGGCCATGAGCCGCGAATGTCTAATCTGCAGCGCGGCGCAGGCGGCAGTGGTGAGAAGGGACAGCTCGCCTCACACGTCTGAGCTGTCGACGGGGAAGATAACTCCCGAGGCTCTGCTTCGAATAAGAGGTGAGGGGAATGGAATGTAAATTTGAACACTGTTATTAATAAATACAGACTCTGTATCGATTTGAATTCTTGCTTGATTTTTTGCCGGTAGAAAATGATTATTACGAATTGGTGTTATTGCTGGTTGGTTTGTACTGTTACTTCAATCTATGAGCCCTGTAGCAATCCATCGTGTGCTGTGGATTACCGTGAAAGTATGGCTGGTTATTGCTAGCTGCTCCTCTGAAGAATTTTAAGTATTGAATTTTCAGGCTGTGTATGGACATGCTTTGTTGCTTATGTTATTCCTGCTAGTAATCCATTGTTTAATGTATCAGTTACCGTAGTTTCAATTGCAAATTTGTGGTCAGTGAATTATAATGGTTGACACAACCATCTGATCCATTTTCAGGTTGCGGATTGGTGCCGCTGGCCCAACCAGGGCACCTTGGCCAACCTGTGTAGGCGCGTTTGAGAAGGCGGTGATGGTGTTCGTGGAAAAGCCGACCGAAAATGTTATCACTCCGGTGCTGGGTACTACCTTCGACTCACTGGGAGAAGCATACGATTTCTACAACTTATGTTCCTCGAAGAAGGGGTTTGGGATTAGATATAGAAAAGCCATGTGGAGAGAACGAAGTGCGTGCAGGAAATTGTGCGGATGCTTGGTAAGAAAAGCCATGTTCAATACTAATTTTTATGTTTGTAGGAGTTAATATAGATGAATGCTATGTGAAGCGACGATTTCTGAAGAGATTGTTTATGTTTACATGGGAAAGCTGGTGTTAAGAACACAAGGTCCTGTCGGTGTGAATGCCCAGCGCTGATAAGGGTGTTATGGACGAAGTACAATGGGTGGTATATCGCAGAGCATCGGGAGACTCATAACTGAACCATTCTCTTTCACATAATTTCAGCGAGACGATCCACTGGCTGTCTCACAAGCACACTGATGCGTACAGTACGAACCTAATAAAACAGTGTTGCAGAATAATGTCAAACTTGCAAAGGTGTATAACATAATAGGCAGTTTTATTAGATCGATGGAAAATGTGCCATTCATGAAGAGATCTTTGCGTAATCTGTGTGGCAAGATTTAGGGGCGAGTGTGAGCCTGGATACTCATTCAGGGGCGGTTCAGGTCAGTGCATGAAATAAATATGGGGACTGTTGACATCCTACAAATTGTAGGCAAATCATGTCGATGCTGACAATGTTGTGTCACTAACATGGGCAGAGGTTGGAGGGAGCTCAAGCCAAGGAGGGCGAGGTGTTCTTCGGCATGTTGAAGGTGCACATGTTTTAAAAAAATGAATAATTCATCAATGCCGGGTGTGGTGGGGATGGGAGTGTTTTCTCCTATGCCGGTGTAGTAGTTTCATTAAGTTTCCATGGCATAGCTTTGCATCAGCCATTTTCTTTTAATATATCAAGAAGAAGCTAGTGTTAATAAGAACGTCGTACATACATACAAATTTTTCCCGCTTGAGGTTATGATGCTGAAGAGTGTACATTTCCCATAGTGATACAGATTTAACCTTATCGCCAAAGCAATCTCGAAGCCTGCTAGATGCAAGACCTGTGGCATTGAGGGCCACTGGCATAATAATTGTAATAAAGCAATGGAACTTAGGCTTGCAAGCGGAATATAGTTGTCGTTGCATTGAGAGCAACGGTTCAGCTAGGATCTGAACAACTCTTTTGTGTTATGTGTGCTGCTGTAGGCATAGACTAGAATTGTCGTTCCATTTAGTGTTTGGTTGATCTTGTTTATGATTTGGTTTCAGGTTATGCCATGCTTTGGTTTACTGATGAATGTTGGTAATACCTGAGTAATGTGAACTTCTTCTTTTTTTGGCACAGAGTAATGTGAACTTTGGAATTGTGTTGGCCTTAACGCTCCTGCTTTAGATTCACCTGCCGCCTTGCTTCAGTCATTTCTGATTTTGGTTGATCCCTGCATAAGCTACTCGAATCTGCGGTGGCACGTGATGATCTCTATTTTATTGGCCCAGGTGTTGCACTGCTTCAGTTGTTTCTGAATTTTAGTGGATGCCTGAATAATGAAAGTCGTCAAACTATGGCCTGCATCATGGTAGGTGCCTTATTTTTTTAGATATAACATGACTTATCATTTGGCATGCGGCTCCTCTAGAATGGTTATGATGCAAATAGTGCATAGGTTGTCAGATATGTCAATTTATTATCTGATGGTGGATGCCAAGTGTCCATCTGGATGCACTTCGAATGTTTCAATTTTGAACAGCAAGGGCGGGACACAGCTGCCACTAAGATCATAAAAGGAGGGCACGAGGTACCTGCCTGATAGCTTGTGGTTGATCTTGGAGTAGGAGTTGAAAACACAAACCTGGGATAGTTCCTTTGGCGTACAAAGAGATGAAAGCGTCAGGAAGCGATGGATATGATTCTATGTTGACAGGCCTGACGCTGTATGGAGGGCCGGCGACCAGCAATGAGGTGCGTACTCGAAGTTTTCTGAATTTCTCCTGTCCTTCCATTGTAAAATCCAAGCAGCATGGCTTCAGATTCCTGCTGGAGAGTGTTCGGAGGCAAGTGTCAACCAGGCCAAGTTGAAGAAGATAATGGGACAGGAGAATGAATCTTCGGGAGGAAGGATGGATCGCTTGGCCGCATTCTTATTTTTTTATTTAGGGGCGACTGTGGTGCACAATTAATGGGGCGGTTTGGACGGCCAGCAACCACCGTTTGGAAGGTAACGTCTGAGCCGTGGCCCAAGATGCAGCTGGTCGGCTGAGCCGCCTCGTGGGGGTAACGGCGGTCGCATTAAATGCGTCAGTTGCATGGGCCAGGGTCAGGAAAAAAGCCGCACATACATCTTGGAATACAGAGTAATACACGTGAGGTGATCCGAATCTAAACACTAGCTGAAGGCTGAGATATCGAGCTCATCTGAGCTCGAGCTCAGAATAGTACTTTTGCTTTAAATCCTCCTTCTCAAAGATAAAGCAACGTGGGAAACAATTCCCAAGCCCAACCGAGCTGCATCTTTTTTTGTCTAACTTCTCTCTACTTGCTGTTTGCTTTCGTTCCAAGGACACTACCAAAACGTGGCAACCAACAGCCAAATCAACACAATGAATTTCTTCTTTCTTCTTTCAATTATTTTTTCACACTCCAAGAAGAATCAAGCTCCAGCGAATGAATGATTATGGCGGCATATGACAATGGCGGATGGATGATGGTGATGGCGATGTCAATGAAGTGGATGATGGTGTATATGGATGCGGATGCGGCGTGAACAAAAAC
>NW_025226012.1:8731-9349 GCF_018294505.1 Triticum aestivum | reverse complement strand
TGAGATGATAACTATCGATTTGGTGGAGACGACTTTGACGATCCAACTACAAACGTGCAACGACATTGCGCCTTAGCAATTGCTAAACCAACTCCGAGAGGTTATTGACCACGACGGAGCATGATCAGCCTGACCATGAAGGTCTATTTCTACAAGCAATCGAAGAACAAGCAAGAATATGATTAAGCAATCTGAATATTGCGAATATGGATGAAGTATTGATAAAAGTGGGGTTTCATAAGCGGTCTTGGTTTGGCCGTTGGACACAAAGGAAGTAGACGAAGTTGCAGCGATGGCTAACTTTTAACTAAATAAAACCCAAGTCTAAACGATGCCATAAGGGCTATATTTACAGGGGAAAAGAGAGGGGATTTCGTCGACCCTTGGCAAGGTGGGACTAAAATACCTCCCAGTTTGTTTCCCCTACAATATGGACTCTAAAAACAGCCTATGAAGTAGTATTTCAAAATTACATGGGCCTGGCCCAGAAATAAGGTGGCGCAACACTAATAATAAGCTATGGACAAAATTTAGAAAAGGCCATCTTGTATATTTCGTCCATCTTCTCGTATGTCATCATGGTGGCTTCAAAGTCCGGAAATCTCCACTTGAACCTTC
>NW_025226012.1:0-2627 GCF_018294505.1 Triticum aestivum | reverse complement strand
TTGCGTCGCGATTGTTTATAATATCGTTGAGAGGTACTTCGGAGGCCACCGTTATGGAACACTCTTGAAAGTAGTGTCGCAGCTTCCGGGATGCCATGAACACCGCATATGCTATCTTTTGATAATGTGGGTACCGGGACTTGCATGGAGTTAGAACAGTGGATACGTAGTACACTGGTTTTTGAAGAGGGAATCTGTGCCCTTCTGTCTCTCGCTCGACGACGAGTACCGCGCTGACAACTTGATGTGTTGCTGCGATATATAATAACATAGGTTCGCCCAGGTTGGGCGCGGCCAGGACCGGATTTGTTGCCAGTATGGCCTTTATTTCTTCGGGTCCGGCTGTGGCAGCATCCGTCCATTCGAAATGTTCGGTGCGCCGGAGGAGGCGGTAGAGGGGCAGAGCCTTTTCTCCCAATCGGGAGATGAAGCGACTTAAGGCCGCTACGCATCCGGTTAGTTTTTGTATTTGCTTGAGGTCTTTTGGAATATCCAATTGTGACAGAGTTCGGATTTTGGCCGGGTTTGCTTCAATTCCTCTATCGGATACGATGAAGCCCAAGAGCTTTCCGGCTGGTACGCCGAAGACGCATTTTTCCGGATTGAGCTTAATGTCATATGCTCGGAGGTTGTCGAATGTCACCCTCAAGTCTTCTACTAGAGTTTCGACGTGTTTGGTCTTGACGACCACATCGTCTACATATGCCTCTACTGTTTTGCCTATCTGGGTAGCCAGACATGTTTGAATCATGCGCTGATATGTTGCGCCGGCGTTTTTGAGTCCGAAGGGCATTGTGTTGAAGCAGAATGGCCCATATGGAGTAATGAATGCCGTTGCGGCCTGGTCTTTCTCCGCCATCTTGATTTGATGGTATCCGGAGTATGCATCGAGGAAGCACAATGAATCGTGCCCTGCGGTAGCATCGATGATTTGGTCGATGCGAGGGAGGGGGAAAGGGTCCTTTGGACAGGCCTTGTTAAGGTCTTTAAAATCAACGAAGAGGCGCCAGGATTTGTCCTTTTTTGGTACCATTACTAGATTGGCTAGCCAGTCCGGATGTTTTATATCTCTGATGAATCCGGCTTCTAAGAGTTTGGCTAGCTCTTCTCCCATTGCATGTCTTTTGGGTTCAGAAAATCGCCGAAGAGCTTGTTTGACCGGCTTGAATCCTTTTAGGATGTTTAGGCTGTGCTCTGCCAGCCTGCGTGGGATTCCTGGCATGTCTGAAGGATGCCAGGCAAAAATGTCCCAATTTTCCCGAAGGAATTCTCGTAGTGCGGCTTCGACATCAGGACTTAATTGTGCCCCAATGGAGGCCGTCTTTGTGGGGTCCGTTGGATGGACCTGAAATTTGACTATTTCGTCTGCTGGTTTAAATGAGGTGGACTTGGACCTCTTATCGAGTATCACATCGTCCCTATCCACCGTGGAGCGCAGCGTGGTTAGTTCCTCTGCCGCTAGGGCTTCGGACAATGCTTCTAGGGCCAGTGCGGCTGTCTTATTTTCAGCGCGGAGTGCTGTATCTGGATCACTGGTAAGATTGATTATCCCATTGGGTCCGGGCATTTTGAGCTTCATGTACCCGTAGTGGGGTATAGCTTGGAAGATTGTGAATGCCTCTCGCCCTAACAAAGCGTGATATCCGCTGCCGAATGGGGCCACTTGGAACGTGACCTACTCGGACCTGTAATTGTCCGGTGAGCCGAACACTACGTCTAGTGTGATTTTTCCTGTGCAGCGTACTTCTTGACTAGGGATTATCCCTCTGAAGGTTGTGCTGCTTCGCTCGATGCGGCTCCAGTCAATATCCATTTTTTGAAGGGTTTCCTCGTAGATGAGGTTTAATCCGCTGCCGCCATCCATACCTTGGTAAGGCGAAAGCCGTCCACTATCGGACTGAGGACCAATGCGGCTGGTGCTCTAGCTGTTCGGAATTTAGGTTCGTCGCTGGCGTTGAAGGTGATAGCCGTGTCACTCCATGGATTTGCTGTTGCTACTTGGTAGACTTCGGCGAGGCCGCAGATTGTTCGTTTTCGCATGTTATTTGATGCGAAAGTCTCGAAGACTGTTAATACCATACCGGTACTGCTGGGCTGTTTGCCCGGGTCTAAAAAGCCTTCGCCACTTTTGGCCACCTGCCGTAGTATCCAACATGCTCGAAGGGTGTGTGTTGGAGTGGCGCCCTCCGTACTGTGGATTTTGCAGGGTCCGTTGAGCCAGCCCTCCAGTACGGTTTCATGCCCTTTAGGGGGTCTTTGCTTTTTGGTTTTTAACCCAGGTGCTTGAGTATGGCGCACCCTTTTACTTCGGACTAGGGTTGTGGTCAAGGCCGGACTGTCCCAAAACCTAGTTTCGGTGTTCCTGGCACTCTCTACCGCACAGTATTTTTGTACGATAGTCGCTAGGTCGATGAAGCGTGTAACTTCGCGATGACTTATGGCGTTCATGATTCCCTTGTCCGTGCAATTGTTGCAGAAAATTGAAATCGCGCTTTCTTCGCAGCAGTCCTTTATCCTGTTCATAACCAGGAGGAATCTGGCCCAGTAATGATGTACTGTTTCATCGGGCTCTTGCCGTATTCGAGATAGATCGCTTATGTTTGGGTGGGCGGGTGGAATCAAGTTCG
>NW_025226011.1:0-31576 GCF_018294505.1 Triticum aestivum | reverse complement strand
AATGTTCATGAGAATATGATGCTGCCTAAATTGGATACATTTGTTTTGCTTACAAATGAAGGGCCTAGCTTGGAGAAGGATGAACATTGGAGCAAGAACAAGCATGGAGATGATGGCATGCGCAAGGGGAACAAGAACGGAGTTACAAGTGATGATTTCAGGACTTTGAAGCCACCATAATGGGTGCATGAAGCCTTGGACGAAATATACAAGATGCTACTTCATAAATTTCGTCCCGAGGCTATTTTAGGTGCTGCGTCACCTTATTATTGGGCCAGGCCCATGTAATTTCGAAATACATAAGTATAGGCTATTTTTAGAGTCCGTATGTGTGGGGAAACAAGAGATAGGGTTGATTTCCGACCCCTCCACCAAGGGCCACGAAATCCCCCCCCCTCTTCCTCCATATATACAGCCCTTACGGCATCATTTAGACTCTGGGTTTTGTTTAGATTAAAAGTTCGCCATAGCTGCAACTTCGCGTACTTCGTTTGTGTTCAACGACCAGACAAAGGCGTCACAGAACCCCACCTTGATCAATAAAGATTTCATCTTATATTCGCAATATCCAGATTGCAATCTTAGTTTCTTGGTTGTTCTTCGTTTGCTCGCAGGAAACAGACCCTCGTGGTCAGGTTGATCGTGCTCCGGCGTGGTCAATAACCTCTCGGAGTTGGTTTAGCGATTGCTAAGGCGCGACGTCCTCGCACGTTCGTAGTCGGATCGTCAAAGTCGACTTCCACCAAAGGGAAATCCACCATCTCATCGAAAGATCGGGACACCCTCGCCTCTATCAACAAGTGAGGAGTTTTCTTGGCCTCGCTGGATTCTATAGGCGTTTTGTGAGAGATTTCAGCACCATTGCTGCACCTCTCAATGAGCTTACAAAGAAAGATGTGCCTTTTCTTTGGGGTACCGCACAGGAAGAAGCCTTCTCGGTATTGAAAGATAAGTTGACACATGCTCCTTTACTCCAACTTCCTGATTTTAATAAGACTTTTGAGCTTGAATGTGATGCTAGTGGAATTGGATTAGGAGGTGTGTTATTACAAGATGGCAAACCTGTTGCATACTTTTCTGAAAAATTGAGTGGGCCTAGTCTGAATTATTCTACTTATGATAAAGAATTATATGCTCTTGTTCGGACTTTAGAAAGATGGCAACATTATTTATGGCCCAAAGAATTTGTTATACATTCTGATCATGAATCTTTGAAACATATTAAAAGTCAAGCTAAACTGAATCGTAGACATGCTAAATGGGTTGAATTCATTGAGACTTTCGCTTATGTCATTAAAGACAGGAAGGGAAAAGAAAATGTTATTGCTGATGCATTGTCTCGTCGCTATACTATGCTTTCACAACTTGACTTCAAAATATTTGGTTTGGAGACCATCAAAGATCAATATGTGCATGATGCTGATTTTAAAGATGTAATGCAGAATTGTAAAGAAGGAAGAATGTGGAACAAGTTTGTCGTTAATGATGGATTTGTGTTTCGTGCTAACAAGCTATGCATTCCAGCTAGCTCCGTTCGTCTTTTGTTGTTGCAGGAGGCGCATAGAGGAGGATTAATGGGACACTTTGGCGTGAAGAAGACGGAGGACGTACTTGCTACACATTTCTTTTGGCCAAAGATGAGACGGGATGTTGAGCGTTTTATTGCTCGCTGCACTACATGTCAAAAAGCTAAGTCACGACTCAATCCTCATGGTTTATATATGCCTTTGCCTGTACCTAGTGTTCCTTGGGAGGATATATCTATGGACTTTGTTTTAGGTTTACCTCGAACAAAGAAGGGGAGGGATAGCATATTTGTTGTCGTGGATAGATTCTCGAAAATGGCACACTTTATACCATGTCATAAAAGCGATGATGCTGTTAATGTTGCTGATTTGTTCTTTCGTGAAATTATTCGCTTGCATGGTGTGCCAAATACTATTGTTTCAGATCGTGATACTAAATTTCTTAGCCACTTTTGGAGATGTTTATGGGCTAAGTTGGGGACTAAACTGCTTTTTAGTACTAGTTGTCACCCCCAAACTGATGGCCAAACTGAAGTAGTCAATAGAACATTGTCTACTATGCTTAGGGCTGTTTTGAAGAGTAATAAGAATATGTGGGAGGAAAGCTTGCCTCATATTGAATTTGCTTATAATCGTTCATTGCATTCTACTACTAAGATGTGATGAGGACATCAATACCATTGTTACACCCACAGCCCCTACTGCTACATATACGGGACCAATTACTAGAGCTCGCGCACGCCAATTAAATTATCAGGTACTTTCGTTTCTTGGTAATGATTCTATTGTTCATGAGAATATGATGCTGCCTAAATTGGATACATTTGTTTAGCTTACAAATGAAGGGCCTAGCTTGGAGAAGGATGAACATTGGAGCAAGAACAAGCATGGAGATGATGCCATGCGCAAGGGGAACAAGAACGGAGTTACAAGTGATGATTTCAGGACTTTGAAGCCACCATAATGGGTGCATGAAGCCATGGACGAAATATACAAGATGCCACTTCATAAATTTCGTCCTGAGGCTATTGTAGGTGCTGCGTCACCTTTTTATTGGGCCAGGCCCATGTAATTTCGAAATACATAAGTATAGGCTATTTTTAGAGTCCGTATGTGTGGGGAAACAAGAGATAGGGTTGATTTCGGACCCCTCCACCAAGGGCCACGAAATTCCCCCTCTCTTCCTCCATATATACAGCCCTTAGGGCACCGTTTAGACTTTGGGTTTTGTTTAGATTAAAAGTTCGCCATAGCTGCAACTTCGCGTACTTCGTTTGTGTTCAACGAGCAGACAAAGGCGTCACAGAACCCCACCTTGATCAATAAAGCTTTCATCTTATATTCGCAATATCCAGATTGCAATCTTAGTTTCTTGCTTGTTCTTCGTTTGCTCGCAGGAAACAGACCCTCGTGGTCAGGTTGATCATGCTCCGGCGTGGTCAATAACCTCTCGGAGTTGGTTTAGCGATTGCTCAGGCGCGACGTCCTCGCACGTTCGTAGTCGGATTGTCAAAGTCGACTTCCACCAAAGCGATATCCATCATCTCATCGAAAGACGGGACACCTTTGCCTCTATCAAGTGGTATCAGTTTTCAGGTTGCTCGGTGAGATTTTACAGTTTTTCGTAGTTTAGATCGAGTCTGTTCTTCATACCAATAGTCCACGAAAAAGCCAAAAAAAAATTAGGGTTAGTTCATCCCATCCGAACCAATCTGAGCCTTGCATAATCTTTTCTGTATTTGCTTTGTTGAATTTGCGGTTGCATCGTCGTGTCCAGTTGCTGGTCTTAGCGTCTAGTCTTTTAGAGTTTCGAGTTCTGTTGACAGGTTGTCACGTCGCCGCTGCCATATATCACCAGCGCATCATCATCGTCGCTGTTGCCATATACCACCACCACATATTCACCGCCAATCCGAATCCATATACGCCACCACATATCCGCCGCCATCACGCCAATCCGAGTTCACCTGCAACATATATCCGCCACCTGTCCGTGTTCCACCAGATTCATCTCCGCCACCAGTCCTAGTCCGAGTCCAGTAATTGTTGCATTGTTCTCGATTTCCAGATCACGCGATACTCCGAGTTGTGACAGAGAAGGACTCCCCAACTTCCGAGCCATCCGCAGAAGAAAAATAGTTCCAATTTCAAAAAAAAAACTAAGTCTGGAAAATTCTGGCTAGGCAGTTTTTAGACCATTTGTAGACTTTTTCGAAAAAAATTTGTTGCGGAGCAAAAAAAAGAGAGGAAAAAAAGTGCAAAAAAAAGAGAAAAAAATTCAGAGTGTGCTCCTCCTTTGTTTACGTGCCGCGCCGTGATTTTGTTGGTGTTCTAGGGTCGCGTCTCTAGCACAATCTAGCCTAGGACCAGCATAGTACCGTCGTTGAGCGTTTTTTCAACTTTGCATCTCTGAATTGATTATTGCTGATCCTTTTTGCTACCATATTATAAGCCTTCCCAGCTCCACATACATCTACGTCGTGCGTTTGACTCTCCCTGGTAATCGCTCTATCCAAGCTTTGAGAGTTTTGACTACAACGGTTGCCGATCACCGCCTGTTGCTGGGTAAGAACTGGTAAGAATTTGAGTTTTGCCTGACGGATTTGTGACACCCACCACCACCACTTGTTCGTAGTCTGTAGGATCATATTCTTGTGTATTTCAATTGCTGCTAACCATGCCAGGATCACAAGCCGACGAGATTGACTGGGAGAATTTATCGAACAAGGATCTTCATGATAAATTTCAGCAAATGATGACTGAACAGGTGCAAGATGTGCTGAACAATTTTGAAGAGGCCATGGTGAAGATCACTGGTCCTGAGAAGACGTTCGAAACAAAGCTCGATAACAAGTTTAATGAATTGCTCGCGTGTCTTCCACCACCACCACCCGCTGCACCTAACGCACCTCTGCAGCAACAACAACAACAACGACTACCTCCACGTCGCGAAACAGACCTCCGCCGAGCAAGCCGTGTTCCTCTTGCGTTTGGCCAAACTGTTGGTGCTGCTGTTGATACTTCTGTGGCTCCTGCTGGTGATGCGGAGGAGGATGATTATGTGGGAGATTATGAGGATGAGGTTGATCAAAATCAGCACTACGTGCAGCCACCTGTACCACCACCAGCAGGTCGACCTCAGGTATATATTCGTAATGGTAGGCCTGCACCACCACCTCAGGTACGAGATGATGTCCATATTCCTAAACTGAAATTGAATATTCCACCATTTGAGGGTAGATATGTTCCTGATATATATCTTACTTGGGAGTTAGAAACTGAACAATGATTTACATGTTTACAATATCCTGAGGAGAGACGAGTTGCTGCTGCTGTTTGTGCTTTCACTAGTTTTGCATGTGTATGGTGGTCTGAACATTGTAGATTATATCCTATTCTAACTACTTGGGCTGCTTTGAAAACTGCTATGCGTACGCGTTGGGTTCCACCATATTATCAACGTGAATTGCTTCAAAAATTGCAGCGTTTAAGACAAGGGAAAAATTCTGTAGAAGAATATTATCAGGAATTACAAACTGGCATGATTAGATGTGGTATTGTTGAGGAGAATGAAGCTATGCTTGCATGTTTTCTGGGTGGATTAAATAGAGAGATTCAGACCATTCTAGACTATAAGGAGTATACTAATATCACTCGTTTATTCCATCTTGCTTGTAAAGCTGAACGTGAAGTGCAGGATCGACAAGCATTGGGGCGAACTAACTTTTCTGCAGGCCGACCTTCATCATGGACACCACGTGCATCTTCTACTTCAACTGCACCAGCACCTCCATCCGGTGCCACCTCCAGTCGTGATACAAGAAAACAGGCACAACCACCATTATCTGCCAAGAGCGCACCTGCGGGGCCTGCACAGCGTTCTTCTTCTTCCATGGCATCAACAGGGCACACAAGTGATATTACTTATCGTCGTTGTATGGGAGGAGGTCATTGTGTGAGAGAATGCAAATCTCCGCGTGTGATGATTGCTACCGCGGATGGTGGATATGAGCCTGCTAGTGACTATGATGACGAGACTTTGGCTCTTATTACACGTGAAGAACATGGTGGAGATGATTCTGATCATGAGACGCAATACATGGCTCCTGAAGACGCTGACAGGTATGAATGTTTACTTGCTCAACGTGTTTTGAGTGTGCAGATCATACAAGCTGAGCAAAATCAGAGGCACAATTTGTTCCATACCAAGGGAGTTGTGAAGGAACGTTCTGTGCGCATCATAATAGACGGAGGGAGCTGCAACAACTTGGCTAGCATGGAGATGGTGGAGAAGCTTTCTCTCACCACAAGACCACATCCACATCCTTACTACATCCAATGGTTCAACAACAGCGGCAAGGTTAAGGTAACACGTACTGTTCGTGTGCATTTTAGTATCTCTACATATGCTGATTATGTTGATTGTGATGTGGTACCTATGCAAGCATGTTCCTTATTACTTGGTAGACCATGGCAATTTGATAAAAATTCTGTACACCATGGTAGAAACAATCACTATACTCTTGTTCATAAGGATAAAAATATTACTTTGCTTCCTATGACTCCTGATTCCATTTTGAAAGATGATATTAATAGAGCTAATAAAGCAAAACAGGAGAAGAATAAGAGTGAAAATCAGATTGTGGCAAAAGAATTTGAGCAACAAATGAAGCCTAATAATAAACCATCTAGTGTTGCTTCTGAAATTAAATTGAAAAGTGCATGTTTATTTGCCACCAAATCTGATATTGATGAGCTAGATTTCAGCAAATCTGTTTGCTATGCTTTTGTGTGCAAAGAGGCATTATTTTCATTCGAGGACGTGCCTTCCTCTTTGCCTCCTGCTGTCACTAACATACCGGGATTACCGCCTATTCGAGGGATTGAGCATCAGATTGACTTAATTCCCGGTGCTTCACTGCCAAACCGTGCACCATACCGTACCAATCCAGAGGAGACGAAGGAGATTATGCGTCAAGTACAAGAGCTTCTCGACAAAGGTTATATACGTGAATCCCTTAGTCCTTGTGCTGTTCCTATTATTCTAGTGCCGAAAAAGGATGGTACATCACGTATGTGTGTTGATTGTAGAGGCATTAATAATATTACTATTCGTTATCGTCATCCTATTCCTAGGCTAGATGATATGCTTGATGAATTGAGTGGCTCTACAATATTCTCCAAAGTTGATTTGCGTAGTGGATACCATCAAATTCGTATGAAATTGGGAGATGAATGGAAAATAGCATTCAAAACTAAGTTTGGATTATATGAGTGGTTAGTCATGCCTTTTGGGTTAACTAATGCACCTAGTACTTTCATGAGATTAATGAACGAAGTTTTACGTGCTTTCATTGGACGATTTGTGGTAGTTTACTTTGATGACATATTGATTTATAGCAGATCTTTGGAAGAACATTTGGAACATTTACGTGCTGTTTTTATTGCTCTACGTGGTGCACGTTTGTTTGGTAACCTTGGGAAGTGCACCTTTTGCACCGACCGAGTATCTTTTCTTGGCTATGTTGTTACTCCACAGGGAATTGAAGTTGATAAAGCCAAGATTGAAGCTGTTGAGAGTTGGCCGCAACCCAAAACGGTCACACAAGTGAGGAGTTTTCTTGGCCTCCCTGGGTTCTATAGGCGTTTTGTGAGAGATTTCAGCACCATTGCTGCACCTCTCAATGAGCTTACAAAGAAAGATGTGCCTTTTCTTTGGGGTACCGCACAGGAAGAAGCCTTCTCGGTATTGAAAGATAAGTTGACACATGCTCCTTTACTCCAACTTCCTGATTTTAATAAGACTTTTGAGCTTGAATGTGCTGCTAGTGGAATTGGATTAGGCGGTGTGTTATTACAAGATGGCAAACCTGTTGCATACTTTTCTGAAAAATTGAGTGGGCCTAGTCTGAATTATTCTACTTATGATAAAGAATTATATGCTCTTGTTCGGACTTTAGAAACATGGCAACATTATTTATGGCCCAAAGAATTTGTTATACATTTTGATCATGAATCTTTGAAACATATTAAAAGTCAAGCTAAACTGAATTATAGACATGCTAAATGGGTTAAATTCATTGAGACTTTTCCTTATGTCATTAAACACAAGAAGGGAAAAGAAAATGTTATTGCTGATGCATTGTCTCGCCGCTATACTATGCTTTCACAACTTGACTTCAAAATATTTGGTTTGGAGACCATCAAAGATCAATATGTGCATGATGCTGATTTTAAAGATGTAATGCAGAATTGTAAAGAAGGAAGAATGTGGAACAAGTTCGTCGTTAACGATGGATTTGTGTTTCGTGCTAACAAGCTATGCATTCCAGCTAGCTCCGTTCGTCTTTTGTTGTTGCAGGAGGCGCATGGAGGAGGATTAATGGGACACTTTGGCGTGAAGAAGACGGAGGACGTACTTGCTACACATTTCTTTTGGCCAAAGATGAGACGGGATGTTGAGCGTTTTATTGCTCGATGCACTACATGTCAAAAAGCTAAGTCACGACTCAATCCTCATGGTTTATATATGCCTTTGCCTGTACCTAGTGTTCCTTGGGAGAATATATCTATGGACTTTGTTTTAGGTTTACCTCGAACAAAGAAGGGGAGGGATAGCATATTTGTTGTCGTGGATAGATTCTCGAAAATGGCACACTTTATACCATGTCATAAAAGCGATGATGCTGTTAATGTTGCTGATTTGTTCTTTCGTGAAATTATTCGCTTGCATGGTGTGCCAAATACTATTGTTTCAGATCGTGATACTAAATTTCTTAGCCACTTTTGGAGATGTTTATGGGCTAAGTTGGGGACTAAACTGCTTTTTAGTACTACTTGTCACCCCCAAACTGATGGACAAACTGAAGTAGTCAATAGAACGTTGTCTACTATGCTTAGGGCTGTTTTGAAGAATAATAAGAAAATATGGGAGGAATGCTTGCCTCATATTGAATTTGCTTATAATCTTTCATTGCATTCTACTACTAAGATGTGCCCTTTTGAAGTTGTGTATGGTTTCCTACCTCGTGCACCTATTGATTTGTTGCCTCTTCCATCTTCGGAGAAGGTTAATTTTGATGCTAAACAACGTGCTGAATTGATTTTAAAAATGCATGAGTTAACTAAGGAAAACATTGAGCGTATGAATGCTAAATATAAACTTGCTGGAGATAAGGGTAGAAAACATGTTGTGTTTGCACCTGGAGATCTTGTTTGGTTACATTTGCGTAAGGATAGATTTCCTGATTTGCGCAAATCAAAGCTAATGCCACGTGCTGATGGTCCCTTTAAGGTGTTAGAGAAAATAAATGATAATGCATATAAACTTGAGCTGCCTGCAGATTTTGGGGTTAGTCCCACTTTTAACATTGCAGATTTGAAGCCTTATTTGGGTGAGGAAGATGGACTTCCGTCGAGGACGACTTCATTTCAAGAAGGGGAGGATGATGAGGACATCAATACAATTGTTACACCCACAGCTCCTGCTGCTATACATACTGGACCAATTACTAGAGCTCGTGCACGCCAACTAAATTACCAGGTACTTTCGTTTCTTGGTAATGATTCTAATGTTCATGAGAATATGATGCTGCCTAAATTGGATACATTTGTTTTGCTTACAAATGAAGGGCCTAGCTTGGAGAAGGATGAACATTGGAGCAAGAACAAGCATGGAGATGATGGCATGCGCAAGGGGAACAAGAACGGAGTTACAAGTGATGATTTCAGGACTTTGTAGCCACCATAATGGGTGCATGAAGCCTTGGACGAAATATACAAGATGCCACTTCATAAATTTCGTCCCGAGGCTATTTTAGGTGCTGCGTCACCTTATTATTGGGCCAGGCCCATGTAATTTCGAAATACATAAGTATAGGCTATTTTTAGAGTCCGTATGTGTGGGGAAACAAGAGATAGGGTTGATTTCGGACCCCTCCACCAAGGGCCACGAAATTCCCCCCTCTTCCTCCATATATACAGCCCTTAGGGCATCGTTTAGACTTTGGGTTTTGTTTAGATTAAAAGTTCGCCATAGCTGCAACTTCGCGTACTTCGTTTGTGTTCAACGACCAGACAAAGGCGTCACAGAACCCCACCTTGATCAATAAAGCTTTCATCTTATATTCGCAATATCCAGATTGCAATCTCAGTTTCTTGCTTGTTCTTCGTTTGCCCGCAGGAAACAGACCCTCGTGGTCAGGTTGATCGTGCTCCGGCGTGGTCAATAACCTCTCGGAGTTGGTTTAGCGATTGCTAAGGCGCGACGTCCTCGCACGTTCGTAGTCGGATCGTCAAAGTCGACTTCCACCAAAGCGAAATCCATCATCTCATCGAAAGACGGGACACCCTTGCCTCTATCACCCTTAGTCCTTGTGCTGTTCCTATTATTCTAGTGCCGAAAAAGGATGGTACATCATGTATGTGTGTTGATTGTAGAGGCATTAATAATATTACTATTCGTTATCGTCATCCTATTCCTAGGCTAGATGATATGCTTGATGAATTGAGTGGCTCTACAATATTCTCCAAAGTTGATTTGCGTAGTGGCTACCATCAAATTCGTATGAAATTGGGAGATGAATGGAAAAGAGCATTTAAAACTAAGTTTGGATTATATGAGTGGTTAGTCATGCCTTTTGGGTTAACTAATGCACCTAGTACTTTCATGAGATTAATGAACGAAGTTTTACGTGCTTTCATTGGACGATTTGTGGTAGTTTACTTTGATGACATATTGATTTATAGCAGATCTTTGGAGGAACATTTGGAACATTTACGTGCTGTTTTTATTGCTCTACGTGATGCACGTTTGTTTGGTAACCTTGGGAAGTGCACCTTTTGCACCGACCGAGTATCTTTTCTTGGCTATGTTGTTACTCCACAGGGAATTGAAGTTGATAAAGCCAAGATTGAAGCTATTGAGAGTTGGCCACAGCCCAAAACGGTCACACAAGTGAGGAGTTTTCTTGGCCTCGCTGGATTCTATAGGCGTTTTGTGAGAGATTTCAGCACCATTGCTGCACCTCTCAATGAGCTTACAAAGAAAGATGTGCCTTTTCTTTGGGGTACCGCACAGGAAGAAGCCTTCTCGGTATTGAAAGATAAGTTGACACATGCTCCTTTACTCCAACTTCCTGATTTTAATAAGACTTTTGAGCTTGAATGTGATGCTAGTGGAATTGGATTAGGCGGTGTGTTATTACAAGATGGCAAACTTGTTGCATACTTTTCTGAAAAATTGAGTGGGCCTAGTCTGAATTATTCTACTTATGATAAAGAATTATATGCTCTTGTTCGGACTTTAGAAACATGGCAACATTATTTATGGCCCAAAGAATTTGTTATACATTCTGATCATGAATCTTTGAAACATATTAAAAGTCAAGCTAAACTGAATCGTAGACATGCTAAATGGGTTGAATTCATTTAGACTTTTCCTTATGTCATTAAACACAAGAAGGGAAAAGAAAATGTTATTGCTGATGCATTGTCTCGCCGCTATACTATGCTTTCACAACTTGACTTCAAAATATTTGGTTTGGAGACCATCAAAGATCAATATGTGCATGATGCTGATTTTAAAGATGTAATGCAGAATTGTAAAGAAGGAAGAATGTGGAACAAGTTCGTCATTAACGATGGATTTGTGTTTCGTGCTAACAAGCTATGCATTCCAGCTAGCTCCGTTCGTCTTTTGTTGTTGCAGGAGGCGCATGGAGGAGGATTAATGGGACACTTTGGCGTGAAGAAGACGGAGGACGTACTTGCTACACATTTCTTTTGGCCAAAGATGAGACGGGATGTTGAGCGTTTTATTGCTCGATGCACTACATGTCAAAAAGCTAAGTCACGACTCAATCCTCATGGTTTATATATGCCTTTGCCTGTACCTAGTGTTCCTTGGGAGAATATATCTATGGACTTTGTTTTAGGTTTACCTCGAACAAAGAAGGGGAGGGATAGCATATTTGTTGTCGTGGATAGATTCTCGAAAATGGCACACTTTATACCATGTCATAAAAGCGATGATGCTGTTAATGTTGCTGATTTGTTCTTTCGTGAAATTATTCGCTTGCATGGTGTGTGATAGAGGCGGGGTGTCCCGATCTTTCGATGAGATGATAACTATCGATTTGGTGGAGACGACTTTGACGATCCGACTACAAACGTGCACGACGTTGCGCCTTAGCAATCGCTAAACCAACTCCGAGAGGTTATTGACCACGCTGGAGCACGATCAACCTGACCACGAAGGTCTATTCCTGCAAGCAATCGAAGAAGGAGCAAGAATATGATAAAGCAATCTGAATATTGCGAATATATATGAAGTATTGATAATGGTGGGGATCCGTAAGCGGTCTTGGTCTGGTCGTTGGACACAAACGAAGTACACGAAGTTGCAATGGCTAACTTTTAACTAAACAAATCCCAAGGAAAAGCTACTAGATGGATCTACTTATATAGGAGCAAGGGGTGGCGGCCAAGGAGGTGGGAGGACGTCCCAAGGCAGCCTAAAACTAAATCTAGGTCGTACAAGGCCAATGGGCCCAAGTGGAGGTGATGTAACACCTTTGGACTTGTAGTTTGACTCGGATTCTGCTGCAGCATCAGATTGTTTCGTCCACAACTCAACGCTCCGGACGAATTTGAAGGTGATTCCAATTGGGTTGGAAAGTGCACGAAATCTAGTTTCCAACAAAAAAAGAATCACCCAATTCGGAGTCTGTATGAAAAACTTGTGTGCGTTTTGAGTCAGGTGTGTCTGTGCAGTCCGAAACTGAATCCAGAACGTGAGAGACTTGGACTCTATCTTCTCATGGGCCAAAAGTGACGTGAGAGAACTTTTTGGACAGCAAATAAACATCTCTTTCTTCCTTATCTTCATATGTGGATTGTACAAATGTCCCATACACCTGCAATTAGACAAAACACAAAAGTGTGTGAAGTATTTTTGTTCTGGATAACATAAATAGATTATTGAATAGTTTGCACTAGAAATCACCTGACAAATATGCATATATGCAATATTTTTGGTCATATCCAAGGTAGTCATGTCCTCATCATCCTCCCCTTCTTGAAAATAAAGCCGTCCTCGGCGTTGCTTAATCTGAAATGTGGCTAACAAAAGAGACAAGGTGTACATGTTGTATATGTATATGTCATCCATTTTTACTTCCCTTGATTTTTGCATATATGACACATGAATAGATGAGTAACTTGCATAGTTCATAAAATCTAAAGCCAAAAAATTAGCACAAGAAGTAGAAGGCATGAAAATATTGCAACTCAGTTTGCACATATAAGTGAAGCTCTTATTCATTTCAAAAGATTGACAATGTTAAACCATCCCAACATTGGTGAATAAACCTTACTTGCATCAAATTTACATGCTACAACATGCTTAAATAAGCAAACATGCAATAAGTCATTCAACACAGAATCATCACCAAGATTAGAGGTCATATCAAAATGATTCAACATTGGTTCTTTTGCATCAATAGTTAATTCAATGGGTGCACTCAAAATTGTTGGTATTTCAGTTGTTTGATCACATGGCAAAGTCAAATTATCAACGTAGTCCTCTAAAATAGGTGGTGTGATCAAAGTAGTGGGTAGCTCATCAGATGGTGCATTCAAATTGACAAGGCATTCATCATTCTCATGTAGAGATGGAAGATCAGTACCTTTGTCATTACCTCTTATGATCAACTCAGATGATGTAGCCACTCTCGGGGGCGATGTGTCACATGGTGGAGGTGATGTAGTCCTGACAACAACGGATGTGGTTGTCATAGTATGCCTAGTAGTTGAAGGAACAATCATATCAACTCTTGGAATGTGCACCGTGCGCTTGTTCTCCTCGTGGCCAACACGTCGTTTTATTTCCTGTTCAGCTTTGCAAGCAAGATGAAACAAATGGTCCATAGGATAACACTCTTCATGAATTAGTATCTCTTGAATATCACGGTTAAATCCTCCCCAAAATCTATCCATAAAATCATCTTCACTTTCTTCTAAAGAGGAATGCAACAAGGTAGTTTGTAAATCATCATAATATTTTGTTACAGTTTCACTACCTTGTTTTAAGTGTTGCAACTTCTTAATCATGTCACGAGTATAATAAGCAGGGACGAAAGTATGTCGCATGGCAAGTTTCAAATCATCCCAAGTAGTAGGTATATAATCAGGGTGTAACCGACAATATTCACTCCACCAAACCAAAGCATAACCAGTGAAAGAACCAACCGCAACCTTAACCTTTTTATGTTCATTGAAATTATGAGAAGCAAATATATTTTTTATGTCGAACTCCCATTCAATATATAAAGCAGGTTTAAAACGGCCATTAAATGGTGGTATAGATACATTAACCTGATCATGTGCATTTGGATGTTTGTGCACCTCTCGTGATGGTTGTGGTATTTGCAAAGGTGGTGGCACGTCTCCCGCGATCGACAAAGCCCATGAATTGACTCTGGATCCTGTCATGATTAGTAGAACAAGAAACAAAACCCAAAAATAATGTTCCTATAACTACTAGGATGTGGTGGTAAAATGCTCACATAAAGCAAATATCAATGTCTTACAAGTTCTTACCATGCAGCAGGCGGTGATCGGCAACCAGCGGTGTCAAGTAACTTCGAATATTGAGTAAAGCGATTGCCAGGGGAGCGTACGTATACACGGTGTAGAAATATGTGGAGCTGGGTTGGCTATATATGGTAGCAAAAGATTAGCAATAATCAATTCAAAGATGCAATGTTGAATAAACGCTCAACGACGGTACTGTGCTGGTCCTAGGCTAGACCGGACTAGAGACGCGAGCCTAGAACACTAATGAGGTCACGGCGTAGCACAACTAGCATCAATGAAGGATACTAAGTAGCTCTTGACAGCAAGATATAAGTGAAGATCACAACGGCAGTGAAGATAATGATGAAAAACAACTGCCAAGCAGGATATACAACAACTCTCTCTCCAACTTTCCTCTTGAAAAGTTTGAGACAATTTTCTGATAAATTCTTTCAAAGAATGCCACTAACTCAAGCTTTCCAATGCAAAAAGAATCACTCAATTCCGAGTTGATATGAGGAGTCAAAGAATTCTAAAACTGGCCTGAAAAATTGGAACAAGTTGTGTTCACGAACTTCGGAGGGCAAAAAGACCTATTTAGAAGCCGATTTTGAGGTGTCAAATATTGAACTAGCTTCTGCAACTATATAGATGCGGCTCGTCGCTATCTTCAATTTGAGTACTCACGGAGCCAAAACTGACTTCGTATGAGGAAGATACACCTGTTTTACTGAACAGTGCGCAAAACAGATTCCAATCCGAATTCAGGTACGAGATTGATTCTAGATAGATTCAATTTTTTTTCTTCTCTCTCTTTTTCTTTTTCTCCCTCTTTCCAAGACAAACTAGATAAGATGCAGATTCGATCAGGCGAAGATGTGAGTGACCTCAACTATGATTATGACAATAAACAGTGCGTAGCACATGGTGGAAATTGGTGGATGAGATGGTGGACAGCGGATGGGATAATGATGCAGCGGCTGCGTGACTAATGTGAACAGAACTCGAAACTCTAGAGGAACTAGACACTAAGACCAGCAACTCGACACGGCGATGCAACCGATAATTCAATAATGCAAACAATGAAAAGAAAATTGCAAAGGCTCAGTCTGGCTAGGACAAAGGATGAATAGATCTAACTTTTGTTTTGTGGCTTTTTCTTGGACAATAGGTAAGAAAATAAATCTAATCTAGGAAAAACTGGAAATTCTCACCGAACAACCTGAAAACTGATACCACTTGATAGAGGCGAGGGTGTCCCGTTCTTTCGATGAGATGATAACTATCGATTTGGTGGAGACGACTTTGACGATCCGACTACACACGTGCACGACGTTGCGCCTTAGCAATCGCTAAACCAATCTCCTGAGGTTACTGACGCTGCCGGAAGCACGGTCAGCCTGACCACGAAGGTCTATTCCTGCAAGCAATCGAAGAACGAGCAAGAATATGATAAAGCAATCTGAATATTGCAAATATATATGAGGTATTGATAATGGTGGGGATCCGGAAGCGGTCTTGGTCTGGTCGTTGGACACAAACGAAGTACACGAAGTTGCAATGGCTAACTTTTAACTAAACAAATCCCAAGGAAAAGCTACTAGATGGATCTACTTATATAGGAGCAAGGGGTGGCGGCCAAGGAGGTGGGAGGACGTCCAAAGGCAGCCTAAAACTAAATCTAGGTCGTACAAGGCCAATGGGCCCAAGTGGAGGTGATGTAACACCTTTGGACTTGTAGTTTGACTCGGATTCTGCTGCAGCATCAGATTGTTTCGTCCACAACTCAACGCTCCGGACGAATTTGAAGGTGATTCCAATTGGGTTGGAAAGTGCACGAAATCTAGTTTCCAACAAAAAAAGAATCACCCAATTCGGAGTCCGTATGAAAAACTTGTGTGTGTTTTGAGTCAGGTATGTCTGTGCAGTCCGAATCTGAATCCAGAACGTGAGAGACTTGGACTCTATCTTCTCTTGGGCCAAAAGTGACGTGAGAGAACTTTTTGGACAGCAAATAAACATCTCTTTCTTCCTTATCTTCATATGTGGATTGTACAAATGTCCCATACACCTGCAATTAGACAAAACACAAAAGTGTGTGAAGTATTTTTATTCTGGATAACATAAATAGATTATTGAATAGTTTGCACTAGAAATCACCTGACAAATATGCATATATGCAATATTTTTGGTCATATCCAAGGTAGTCATGTCCTCATCAGTGTGCCAAATACTATTGTTTCAGATCGTGATACTAAATTTCTTAGCCACTTTTGGAGATGTTTATGGGCTAAGTTGGGGACTAAACTGCTTTTTAGTACTACTTGTCACCCCCAAACTGATGGACAAACTGAAGTAGTCAATACAACGTTGTCTACTATGCTTAGGGCTGTTTTGAAGAATAATAAGAAAATGTGGGAGGAATGCTTGCCTCATATTGAATTTCCTATAATCGTTCATTGCATTCTACTACTAAGATGTGCCCTTTTGAAGTTGTGTATGGTTTCCTAGCTCATGCACCTATTGATTTGTTGCCTCTTCCATCTTCGGAGAGGGTTAATTTTGATGCTAAACAACGTGCTGAATTGATTTTAAAAATGCATGAGTTAACTAAGGAAAACATTGAGCGTATGAATGCTAAATATAAACTTGCTGGAGATAAGGGTAGAAAACATGTTGTGTTTGCACCTGGAGATCTTGTTTGGTTACATTTGCGTAAGGATAGATTTCCTGATTTGTGCAAATCAAAGCTAATGCAACGTGCTGATGGTCCCTTTAAGGTGTTAGAGAAAATAAATGATAATGCATATAAACTTGAGCTGCCTGCAGATTTTGGGGTTAGTCCCACTTTTAACATTGCAGATTTGAAGCCTTATTTGGGTGAGGAAGATGAGTTTCCGTCGAGGACGACTTCATTTCAAGAAGGGGAGGATGATGAGGACATCAATACCATTGTTACACCCACAACCCCTACTGCTACATATACGGGACCAATTACTAGAGCTCGCGCACGCCAATTAAATTATCAGGTACTTTTGTTTCTTGGTAATGATTCTAATGTTCATGAGAATATGATGCTACCTAAATTGGATACATTTGTTTTGCTTACAAATGAAGGGCCTAGCTTGGAGAAGGATGAACATTGGAGCAAGAACAAGCATGGAGATGATGCCATGCGCAAGGGGAACAAGAACGGAGTTACAAGTGATGATTTCAGGACTTTGAAGCCACCATAATGGGTGCATGAAGCCATGGACGAAATATACAAGATGCCACTTCATAAATTTCGTCCCGAGGCTATTATAGGTGCTGCGTCACCTTTTTATTGGGCCAGGCCCATGTAATTTCGAAATACATAAGTATAGGCTATTTTAGAGTCCGTATGGGTGGGGAAACAAGAGATAGGGTTGATTTCGGACCCCTCCACCAAGGGCCCCGAAATTCCCCCTCTCTTCCTCCATATATACAGCCCTTAGGGCACCGTTTAGACTTTGGGTTTTGTTTAGATTAAAAGTTCGCCATAGCTGCAACTTCGCGTACTTCGTTTGTGTTCAACGAGCAGACAAAGGCGTCACAGAACCCCACCTTGATCAATAAAGCTTTCATCTTATATTCGCAATATCCAGATTGCAATCTTAGTTTCTTGCTTGTTCTTCGTTTGCTCGCAGGAAACAGACCCTCGTGGTCAGGTTGATCGTGCTCCGGCGTGGTCAATAACCTCTCGGAGTTGGTTTAGCGATTGCTAAGGCGCGACGTCCTCGCACGTTCGTAGTCGGATCGTCAAAGTCGACTTCCACCAAAGCGATATCCATCATCTCATCGAAAGACGGGACACCTTTGCCTCTATCAAGATGTGCCCTTTTGAAGTTGTGTATGGTTTCCTACCTCGTGCACCTATTGATTTGTTGCCACTTCCATCTTCGGAGAAGGTTAATTTTGATGCTAAACAACGTGTTGAATTGATTTTAAAAATGAATGAGTTAACTAAGGAAAACATTGAGCGTATGAATGCCAAATATAAACTTGCTGGAGATAAGGGTAGAAAACATGTTGTGTGTGCACCAGGAGATCTTGTTTGGTTACATTTGCGTAAGAATAGATTTCCTGATTTGCGCAAATCAAAGCTCATGCCACGGGCTGATGGTCCCTTTAAGGTGTTAGAGAAAATAAATGATAATGCATATAAACTTGAGCTGCCTGCAGATTTTGGGGTTAGTCCTACTTTTAACATTGCAGATTTGAAGCCTTATTTGGGTGAGGAAGATGAGCTTCCGTCGAGGACGACTTCATTTCAAGAAGGGAGGATGATGAGGATATCAATACCATTGTTACACCCACAGCCCGTGCTGCTATACATACTGGACCAATTACTAGAGCTCGCGCACGCCAACTAAATTACCAGGTACTTTCGTTTCTCGGTAATGATTCTAATGTTCATGAGAATATGATGCTGCCTAAATTGGATACATTTGTTTTGCTTACAAATGAAGGGCCTAGATTGGAGAAGGATGAACATTGGAGCAAGAACAAGCATGGAGATGATGGCATGCGCAAGGGGAACAAGAACAGAGTTACAAGTGATGATTTCAGGTCTTTGAAGCCACCATAATGAGTGCATGAAGCCTTGGACGAAATATACAAGATATCACTTCATAAATTTCGTCCAGAGGCTATTATAGGTGCTGCTTCACCTTTTTATTGGGCCAGGCCCATGTAATTTCGAAATACATAAGTATAGGCTATTTTTAGAGTCCGTATGTGTGGGGAAACAAGAGATAGGGTTGATTTCGGACCCCTCCACCAAGGGCCACGAAATTCCACCTCTCTTCCTCCATATATACAGCCCTTAGGGCACCGTTTAGACTTTGGGTTTTGTTTAGATTAAAGTTCGCCATAGCTGCAACTTCGCGTACTTCGTTTGTGTTCAACGACCAGACAAAGGCGTCACAGAACCCCACCTTGATCAATAAAGCTTTCATCTTATATTCGCAATATCCAGATTGCAATCTTAGTTTCTTGCTTGTTCTTCGTTTGCTCACAGGAAACAGACCCTCGTGGTCAGGTTGATCGTGCTCCGGCGTGGTCAATAACCTCTCGGAGTTGGTTTAGCGATTGCTAAGGCGCGACGTCCTCGCACGTTCGTAGTCGGATCGTCAAAGTCGACTTCCACCAAAGCGATATCCATCATCTCATCGAAAGACGGGACACCTTTGCCTCTATCACCTTTGGCCAAGGAGTCTTACTGAGTTTGCTCATTGCAGCCCCACTGCACTCCACCTGTTTCCCGTTGAGTACCTTCGGCTTCACATTAAATTCTTGAGCCACAAGTCGAAGTGTGGGGGAATACGGAGGAAGGCCTCACACACGATAATAAATGCCAAGACGTGAAGAAAGGAGTCCGGAGCTAGATCATGAAAATCTAGCCCATAATAGAACATGAGCCCTCGAACAAAGGGATGAAGAGCGAACCCTAGCCCTCGGAGGAAGTGGGAGATGAATACGACCCTCTCACCAGATCTGGGAGAAGGAATAACCTGCCCTTGAGCAGGGAGCCTGTGGGGGATTTCCGCGGTCAGGTATCTTGCCTCCCGGAGCTTCGCGATATCCTCCTTTGTGACAGAGGAAGCAAACCACCGGCCTTGAGGGCTGGGTTTGGACATGACTGGGAAGCACGAAGCGATTAAATTGAACCTTGGGTGCTGGAACTCGAGGTGGGAGAGGTTGAGGGAAGGCTTGGAGTAAGGGAAAAAGGATGAGTCTTAGCCCCTTTATAAAGGCGATGAAAATCAAACGCTCCCTCTTAGGCCTTAAAACATGCCTATTCCCAAGGAATCATGCCACCAGAACGGTTGGGTTACCCACGCCAGTATTGATGAGAATCCCGCAATAAGGGGACACGATCTATGCTTTAAAAAGACGTGCCAATGAAACCGCATCTTGAAATATGAGGCGACAGGCTAAAAAACGGTTCGAATAAAGGCCGAGCGGTGACGTGATGTCACTCTATAAAAAGTTGCCAGTGGATTGGACTCGTGAAATATTATACTCTCTACGGTTGTGTGTGGAATTTGTTTTACAGAGCTGGACACAATTCTTGTGTTCGAAGACTATTTTGGAGTACTCAGAGAAGGAACCCGCCTTGCACTGTCGAAGACAATTCACGCGCCGGACACCTCATCATTGAAGCCTAGTTCAGGGGCTACTGAGGGAGTCCCGGATTAGGGGGTCCTCGGACGGCCGGACTATGCATGGCCCGGACTGATGGCTATGAAGATACAAGACAGAAGACTTCTTCCCGTGTCCGGATGGGACTCTCCTTTGTGTGGATGACAAGCTTGGCGATTCGGATATGTAGATTCCTTTCTCTATAACCGACCTTGTATAACCCTAGTCCCCTCCGGTGTCTATATAAACCAGAGGGTTTAGTCCGTAGATGCAATCATCATAATCATATAGGCTAGACTTTTAGGGTTTTAGCCATTATGATCTCGTGGTAGATCAACTCTTGTAATACTCATATTCATCAAGATCAATCAAGCAAGAAGTAGGGTATTACCTCCATAGAGAGGGCCCGAACCTGGGTAAACATCGTGTCCCCTGCCTCCTGTTACCATCGACCTTAGACGCACAGTTCGGGACCCCCTACCCGAGATCCGCCGGTTTTGACACTGATACGTCTCCAACGTATCTATAATTTTTGATTGTTCCATGCTATTATGTTACCTGTTTTGGATGTTTATGGGCTTTACTATACACTTTTATATCATTTTTGGGACTAACCTATTAACCGGAGGCCCAGCCCAAATTGTTGTTTTCTTGCCTATTTCAGTGTTTCAAAGAAAAGGAATATCAAACGGTGTCCAAACGGAATGAAACCTTCGGGAGAGTTATTTTTGGAACGAAAGCAATCCAGGAGACTTGGAGTAGACGTCAGGGAAGCTTCAAGGTGGCCACGAGGGTCCAGGGCGTGCCCTACCCCCCTGGGCACGCCCCCACCTCGTGGGCCCCTCATGGCTCCCCTAACCGACTTCTTTCACCTATATATATCCATATACCCCGAAAACATCCAGGAGCACAATAGATCGGGAGTTCCGCCGCTGCAAACCTCTGTAGCCACCAAAAACCTCTCGGGACCCTGTTCCGGCACCTTGCCGGAGGGGGGATCCCTCACCGGTGGCCATCTACATCATCCTGGCGCTCTCCATGACGAGGAGGGAGTAGTTCACCCTCGGGGCTGAGGGTATGTACCAGTAGCTATGTGTTTGATCTCTCTCTCTCTCGTGTTCTTGAGGTGATACGATCTTGATGTATCGCGAGCTTTGCTATTATAGTTGGATCTTATGATGTTTCTCCCCCTCTACTCTCTTGTAATGGATTGAGTTTTCCCTTTGAAGTTATCTTATCGGATTGAGTCTTTAAGGATTTGAGAACACTTGATATATGTCTTGCATGTGCTTATCTATGGTGACAATGGGATATCACGTGATCTACTTGATGTATGTTTTGGTGATCAACTTGCGGGTTCAGTGACCTTGTGAATTTATGCATAGGGGTTGGCACACATTTTCGTCTTGACTCTCCTGTAGAAACTTTGGGGCACTCTTTGAAGTTCTATGTGTTGGTTGAATAGATGAATCTGAGATTGTGTGATGCATATCATATAATCATGCCCACAGATACTTGAGGTGACATTGGAGTATCTAGGTGACATTAGGGTTTTGGTTGATTTGTGTCTTAAGGTGTTATTCTAGTACGAACTCTATGATAGATCGAACGGAAAGATTAGCTTCGTGTTATTTTACTACGGACTCTTGAATAGATCGATCAGAAAGGATAACTTTGAGGTGCTTTCATACCCTACAATAATCTCTTCGTTTGTTCTCCGCTATTAGTGACTTTGGAGTGAGTCTTTGTTTCATGTTGAGGGATGGTTATATGATCCAGTTATGTTATTATTGTTGAGAGAACTTGCACTAGTGAAAGTATGAACCCTAGGCCATGTTTCGAAGCATTGCAATACCGTTTGTGCTCACTTTTATCATTAGTTACCTTGCTGTTTTTATATTTTCAGATTACAAAAACCTATATCGACCATCCATATTGCACTTGTATCACCATCTCTTTGCCGAATTAGTGCACCTATACAATTTACCATTGTATTGGGTGTGTTGGGGACATAAGAGACTCTTTGTTATTTGGTTGCAGGCTTGCTTGAGAGAGACTGTTGTAGGGTGGAACCCTAAGTGAGGATCTTTCATGAATTGGAGGGGTATCCCCAAGAACAAGATGAACACAAGAGAGAAAACAAGAGGAACACTCAAGAACAAGTCCGATCACACATTCACTAGACCAACAAACACACAAGATCCACAAGGTACATGAACAATCAAAGGGAAACAAGATACATGGTAGAGTTCATCCCAAATCCTATGAAGGAGATGAGGGCTTGATGATTCACTTGGGGAATCCTTCTCCCTTAGGAGGGCTTGATGATCTTATGGATCCTTATCCCTTAGGAGGGCTTGATGATCCTAGGGATCCTTCTCCCTTAGGAAGAAACCCACAAGGGGAGATACATGAGCTAAGCTCTATGATTTGTGTCTATTCTTAGCTATCCCTCAAATGAGCTAGGGGAGAGGTATATATAGTCTAGGGACGAAATAGAGGGGAGAGTGGGATACAAAGGTCAAAATACCATAATGCACGCAGGCATATTCGGAGTCGTCCGGGCACCCGGGGCAAAGGGGCCGGGCACCCGGACCGGTCAGAGGCCGGGGTTGTAAGTGGCCCGGGCACCCAGGGGTTCCAAGCCCGGGCACCCAGGGGTTCCAAGCCCGGGCACCCGGGGTTGCTCCAGGCGGCTGTAGGGAGGAGGCCGGGCACCCGGGGCCATCTGGCCGGGCACCCGGGGCCGGCTGGGCTGGCGCATGGAGGAGGCCCGGTGATGCGGAGCATCCCATGTTCATCCCCATGTACACTCCGACTACTCTCCAAACCCCAAGTAGACATATGACGAGACCTCGAACATACGCATTGGACACAAGGTGAACTCGCTCCTCTCCGAACCATCACTTTCTACATGTGAGATATGGCTACTACCTCCAACGTGTGTTCTATGCATGATCAGGTACTTGGAGGAAAGCCACGAAGCCACCACATCCAACGGAACAGCTAGCAAGGACGCCAAGTACAGGGACCCGGAGAAGAAGCTGCGCGAAGCTACAGCCACCGGACGACCGGCCCAGCCCGGACGTCCGGCCCCTGAGGTCCCGAGCCGAATTCACGGACGACCGGTGCCACCGGACGTCCGACGACTCCCAGCGCCCGGACGACCGCCAGACATCGGACGTCCGACACTCTCCAGCACCCGGACGACCGACATCGACCGGACGTCCGACACCTCCTGTCCAGAGCCAAAACGCCGGACGTCCGACATGTATCGGACGACCGGACCCTCGCGAGCCACCGGACGTCCGGTACCCGTCGAACGACCGGCGCCCGTGCGCTGCCATGTGTTGGGCCGCAGCCCATGTACCCCTTCACTTACCCCTTCGTGGCCCTAGACTATATATACTCCTCCACCTCCTCCTAGTTAGGTTTAGCGTTGGTTTAGCTCATATTTGTGTGAGAGCCTTGCTCATCCACTTGGTTACTTCTCCTCGGAGCTCACAGCCTCTTCGGAGAAGATCCCCCAAGCGGATTAAAGACCCTTTCTAGGGAAGATCATCAAGACCTCCGTACGGAGAAGAATGGTTCCTTTGTATCCTTACCTTTGTTGATTGTGGATCATATGTTCCTCTAAGTTGTCGGTGATCTAGCACTCATGTGATTGATTCTATGTCGGTTTCGTGATTTCTCTCATTTTCCCCGTGTTTTCCCCTTTGTTCTTCCGCGTGTTCTTCGTGTAGGATCCACTCCAAACGTGAAAGATTGTCCACATAGGGTTTCGCCCTACATCACCCGGGCACCCGGAGCCAAGGGGTCGGGCACCCGGGCAGGGCTGGGCCGGCGCTGTGGGGTGGCCCAGGCACCCGGAGCAAAGGTGATGAGGACATCAATACAATTGTTACACCCACAGCCCTGCTGCTATACATACTGGACCAATTACTAGAGCTCGTGCACGCCAACTAAATTACCAGGTACTTTCGTTTCTTGGTAATGATTCTAATGTTCATGAGAATATGATGCTGCCTAAATTGGATACATTTGTTTTGCTTACAAATGAAGGGCCTAGCTTGGAGAAGGATGAACATTGGAGCAAGAACAAGCATGGAGATGATGGCATGCGCAAGGGGAACAAGAACGGAGTTACAAGTGATGATTTCAGGACTTTGAAGCCACCATAATGGGTGCATGAAGCCTTGGACGAAATATACAAGATGCCACTTCATAAATTTCGTCCCGAGGCTATATAAGGTGCTGCGTCACCTTATTATTGGGCCAGGCCCATGTAATTTCGAAATACATAAGTATAGGCTATTTTTAGAGTCCGTATGTGTGGGGAAACAAGAGATAGGGTTGATTTCGGACCCCTCCACCAAGGGCCACGAAATTCCCCCCCTCTTCCTCCATATATACAGCCCTTAGGGCATCGTTTAGACTTTGGGTTTTGTTTAGATTAAAAGTTCGCCATAGCTGCAACTTCGCGTACTTCGTTTGTGTTCAACGACCAGACAAAGGCGTCACAGAACCCCACCTTGATCAATAAAGCTTTCATCTTATATTCGCAATATCCAGATTGCAATCTTAGTTTCTTGCTTGTTCTTCGTTTGCTCGCAGGAAACAGACCCTCGTGGTCAGGTTGATCGTGCTCCGGCCTGGTCAATAACCTCTCGGAGTTGGTTTAGCGATTGCTAAGGCGCGACGTCCTCGCACATTCGTAGTCGGATCGTCAAAGTCGACTTCCACCAAAGCGAAATCCACCATCTCATCGAAAGACGGGACACCTTTGCCTCTATCAAGTGGTATCAGATTTCCAGGTTGCTCGGTGAGATTTTACAGTTTTTCGTAGTTTAGATCGAGTCTGTTCTTCATACCTATAGTCCACGAAAAAGCCAAAAAAAAATTAGGGTTAGTTCATCCCATCCAAACCAATCTGAGCCTTGCATTATCTTTTCTGTATTTGCTTTGTTGAATTTGCGGTTGCATCGTCGTGTTCAGTTGCTGGTCTTAGCGTCTAGTCTTTTAGAGTTTCGAGTTCTGTTCACAAGTTGTCACACCGTCGCCGCACCATCATCATCGCCCCTGCCATCTACCACCACCGCTCCGAATCCGTATCCATATACCACCACCAATCCGTGTCCATATACCACCACCGATCCATATCCAAATACTACCACCGCTGCCATATACCACCACCATATATCCACCACCAATCCGAGTTCCTTGCTTATTAGGTTTGTTTTCGGGATCAATCTAGATTCCGATTCGTGTTTCCTTGCCGGAGTAGGTTTCGGAAAAAAAAAGAGCGGAAAAAAAAAATTCAGAGTGTGCTTTTCCCTTGTTTACGTGCCGCGCCGTGATTTTGTTGGTGTTCTAGGCTCGCGTCTCTAGCACAGTCTAGCCTAGGACCAGCACAGTACCGTCGTTGAGCGTTTATTCAACTTTGCATCTCTGAATTGATTATTGCTGACCCTTTTTGCTACCATACTATAAGCCTTCCCAGCTCCACATACATCTACGTCGTGTGTTCGACTCTCCTTGGTAATCGCTCTATCCAAGCTTTGAGAGTTTTTGACTACAACGGTTGCCGATCACCGCCTGCTGCTGGGTAAGAACTGGTAAGAATTTGAGATTTGCTTGACGGATTTGTGATACACCACCACCACTTCTTAGTAGTCTGTAGGATCATATTCTTGTGTGTTTCTATTGCTGCTAACCATGCCAGGATCACAAGCCGACGAGATTGACTGGGAGAATTTATCGAACAAGGAGCTTCATGATAAGTTTCAGCAAATGATGACTGAACAGGTGCAAGATGTGCTGAACAATTTTGAAGAGGCCATGGAGAAGATCACTGGCCTTGAGAAGACGTTCGAAACAAAGCTCGATAACAGATTTAATGAATTGCTCGCGCGTCTTCCACCACCACCACCCGCTGCACCTAACGCACCTCTCCAACAACAACAACAACGACTACCTCCACGTCGTGAAGCAGACCTTCGCCGAGCGAGCCGTGTTCCTCTTGCATTTGGCCAAACTGTTGGTGCTGCTGTTGATACTTCCGTGGCTCCTGCTACTGCTGTTGCTGGTACCCAGGAGGATGATGAGTATGCGGGCGATTATGAGGATGAGGTTGATCAAAATCAGATCTACGAGCAGCCACCAGCACCACCACCAGCAGGTCGACCTCAGGTATATATTCGTAATGGTAGGCCTGCGCCACCACCACCTCAGGTACGAGATGATGTCCATATTCCTAAACTGAAATTGAATATTCCACCTTTTGAGGGTAGATATGTTCCTGATATATATCTTACTTGGGAGTTAGAAACTGAACAACGATTTACATGTTTACAATATCCTGAGGAGAGACGAGTTGCTGCTGCTGTTTGTGCTTTCACTAGTTTTGCATGTGTATGGTGGTCTGAACATTGTAGATTATATCCTATTCCAACTACTTGGGCTGCTTTGAAAACTGCTATGCGTACGCGTTGGGTTCCACCATATTATCAACGTGAATTGCTTCAAAAATTGCAGCGTTTAAGACGAGGGAAAAATTCTGTAGAAGAATATTATCAGGAATTACAAACTGGCATGATTAGATGTGGTATTGTTGAGGAGAATGAAGCTATGCTTGCACGTTTTCTGGGTGGATTAAATAGAGAGATTCAGACCATTCTAGACTATAAGGAGTATACTAATATCACTCGTTTATTCCATCTTGCTTGTAAAGCTGAACGTGAAGTGCAGGATCGACAAGCATTGGGGCGAACTAACTTTTCTGCAGGCCGACCTTCATCATGGACACCACGTGCATCTTCTACTTCAACTGCACCAGCACCTCCATCCGGTGCCACCTCCAGCCGTGATACAAAAAAACAGGCACAACCACCATTATCTGCCAAGAGCGCACCTGCGGGGCCTGCACAGCGTTCTTCTTCTTCCATGGCATCAACAGGGCACACAAGTGATATTATTATGCGAGGGAATGCAAATCTCCGCGTGTGATGATTGCTACCGCGGATGGTGGATATGAGTCCGCTAGTGACTATGATGAGGAGACATTGGCTCTTATTACACGTGAAGAACAAGGTGGAGATGATTCTGATCATGAGACGCAATACATGGCTCCTGAAGACGCTGACAGGTATGAATGTTTAGTTGCTCAACGTGTTTTGAGTGTGCAGGTCACACAAGCTGAGCAAAATCAGAGGCACAATTTGTTCCATACCAAGGGAGTTGTGAAGGAACGTTCTGTGCGCGTCATAATAGACGGAGGGAGCTGCAACAACTTGGCTAGCATGGAGATGGTGGAGAAGTTTTCTCTCACCACAAGACCACATCCACATCCTTACTACATCCAATGGTTCAACAACAGCGGCAAGGTTAAGGTAACACGTACTGTTCGTGTGCATTTTAGTATCTCTACATATGCTGATTATGTTGATTGTGATGTGGTACCTATGCAAGCATGTTCCTTATTACTTGGTAGACTGATGAGGACATCAATACAATTGTTACACCCACAGCCCCTGCTGCTATACATACTGGACCAGTTACTAGAGCTCGTGCACGCCAACTAAATTACCAGGTACTTTCGTTTCTTGGTAATGATTCTAATGTTCATGAGAATATGATGTTGCCTAAATTGGATACATTTGTTTTGCTTACAAATGAAGGGCCTAGCTTGGAGAAGGATGAACATTGGAGCAAGAACAAGCATGGAGATGATGGCATGCGCAAGGGGAACAAGAACGGAGTTACAAGTGATGATTTCAGGACTTTGAAGCCACCATAATGGGTGCATGAAGCCTTGGACGAAATATACAAGATGCCACTTCATAAATTTCGTCCCGAGGCTATTTTAGGTGCTGCGTCACCTTATTATTGGGCCAGGCCCATGTAATTTCGAAATACATAAGTATAGGCTATTTTTAGAGTCCGTATGTGTGGGGAAACAAGAGATAGGGTTGATTTCGGACCCCTCCACCAAGGGCCACGAAATTCCCCCCTCTTCCTCCATATATACAGCCCTTAGGGCATCGTTTAGACTTTGGGTTTTGTTTAGATTAAAAGTTCGCCATAACCTCAACTTCGCGTACTTCGTTTGTGTTCAACGACCAGACAAAGGCGTCACAGAACCCCACCTTGGTCAATAAAGCTTTCATCTTATATTCGCAATATCCAGATTGCAATCTCAGTTTCTTGCTTGTTCTTCGTTTGCTCGCAGGAAACAGACCCTCGTGATCAGGTTGATCGTGCTCCGGCGTGGTCAATAACCTCTCGGAGTTGGTTTAGCGATTGCTAAGGCGCGATGTCCTCGCACGTTCGTAGTCGGATCGTCAAAGTCGACTGCCACCAAAGCGATATCCATCATCTCATCGAAAGACGGGACACCTTTGCCTCTATCAAGTGGTATCAGATTTCCAGGTTGCTTGGTGAGATTTTACAGTTTTTCGTAGTTTAGATCGAGTCTGTTCTTCATACCTATAGTCCACGAAAAAACCAAAAAAAAATTTAGGGTTAGTTCATCATATCCGAACCAATCTGAGCCTTTGCATAATCTTTTTAGGGTTTTGCTTTGTTGAATTTGCGGTTGCATCGTCGTGTCTAGTTGCTGGTCTTAGAGTCTAGTCTTTTAGAGTTTCGAGTTCTGGTCATAAGTTGTCACGCCGCCGCCGCACCATCATCATCACCCCTGCCATCTACCACCACCGCTTATCCACCACCGCTTCGAATTCGTATCCATATACGACCACAGCTGTCATATACCACCACCGCTGCCATCTACCACCATATATCCACCACCAATCCGAGTTCTTGTCATATTAGGTTTGTTTTCGAGATCCATCTAGATTCCGATTCGTGTTTGCTTGCCGGAGTAGGTTTCGGAAAAAAAAAGAGTCGGGAAACCACGCTCCGTTTAGGCCCAAAATTTTTTGAAAATGCGTTTTTCGAAAAAATTTCTGGCTATCCTATTTTTAGGTGTTTCTGAGTGTTTTGAGACAGGTGCCATTATAGGAAGTTTTTTTGACCCGTTTCCAGTTTTTGGGTCCGGGCAGTCAAAAAAAAATTTGGTCAAAAAAATTTCGTGCCCATCCTGTCAGTTTGAGCTAGGAAGAGTTTTGAGACACTCGCCATTATAGTGATTTTTCGCAAAAAAAAAAGCAGCAAAAAAAAAGAGAGCGCAAGAAAAAAAGAGCGAAAAAAAATTCCAGAGTGTGCTTTTCCCTTGTTTACGTGCCGCGCCGTGATTTTGTTGGTGTTCTAGGCTCGCGTCTCTAGCACGGTCTAGCCTAGGACCAGCACAGTACCGTCGTTGAACGTTTATTCAACTTTGCATCTCTGAATTGATTATTGCTGACCCTTTTTGCTACCATATTATAAGCCTTCCCAGCTCCACATACATCTACGTCGTGCGTTTGACTCTCCCTGGTAATCGCTCTATCCAAGCTTTGAGAGTTTTTGACTACAACGGTTGCCGATCACCGCCTGCTGCTGGGTAAGAACTGGTAAGAATTTGAGATTTGCTTGACGGATTTGTGACACCCACCACCACCACTTGTTCGTAGTCTGTAGGATCATATTCTTGTGTGTTTCTATTGCTGCTAACCATGCCAGGATCACAAGCCGACGAGACTGACTGGGAGAACATGACGAATAAGGATTTGCATGATAAATTTCAGCAAATGATGAGTGAACAGGTGCAAGACGTGCTAAACAGATTTGAAGAGGCCATGGAGAAGATAGATGGCATGGAGAAGACATTCGAAACAAAGCTCGATAACAAGTTTAATGAATTGCTCGCGCGTCTTCCACCACCACCACCCGCTGCACCTAACGCACCTCTCCAACAACAACAACGACGACTACCTCCACGTCGCGAAATAGACCTCTGCCGAGCGAGCCGTGTTCCTCTTGCGTTTGGCCAAACTGTTGGTGCTGCTGTTGATACTTCTGTGGCTCCTGCTGCTGATGCGGAGGAGGATGATTATGTGGGAGATTACGAGGATGAGGTTGCTCAAAATCAGAACTACGTGCAACCACCAGCACCACCACCAGCAGGTCGACCTCAGGTATATATTCGTAATGGTAGGCCTGCACCACCACCTCAGGTACGAGATGATGTCCATATTCCTAAACTGAAATTGAATATTCCACCATTTGAGGGTAGATATGTTCCTGATATATATCTTACTTGGGAGTTAGAAACTGAACAACGTTTTACATGTTTACAATATCCCGAGGAGAGACGGGTTGCTGCTGCTGTTTGTGCTTTCACTAGTTTCGCATGTGTCTGGTGGTCTGAACATTGTAGATTATATCCTATTCCAACTACTTGGACTGCTTTGAAAACCGCTATGCGTACGCGTTGGGTTCCACCATATTATCAACGTGAATTGCTTCAAAAATTGCAGCGTTTAAGACAAGGAAAAAATTATGTAGAAGAATATTATCAGGAATTACAAACTGGCATGATTCGATGTGGTATTGTTGAGGAGAATGAAGCTATGCTTGCACGTTTTCTGGGTGGATTAAATAGAGAGATTCAGACCATTCTAGACTATAAGGAGTATACTAATATCACTCGTTTATTCCATCTTGCTTGTAAAGCTGAACGTGAAGTGCAGGATCGACAAGCATTGGCGCGAACTAACTTTTCTGCAGGCCGACCTTCATCATGGTGATGAGGACATCAATAAAATTGTTACACCCACAGCCCCTGCTGCTATACATACTGGACCAATTACTAGAGCTCGTGCACGCCAACTAAATTACCAGGTACTTTCGTTTCTTGGTAATGATTCTAATGTTCATGAGAATATGATGCTGCCTAAATTGCATACATTTGTTTTGCTTACAAATGAAGGGCCTAGCTTGGAGAAGGATGAACATTGGAGCAAGAACAAGCATGGAGATGATGGCATGCGCAAGGAGAACAAGAACGGAGTTACAAGTGATGATTTCAGGACTTTGAAGCCACCATAATGGGTGCATGAAGCCTTGGACGAAATATACAAGATGCCACTTCATAAATTTCGTCCCGAGGCTATTTTAGGTGCTGCGTCACCTTATTATTGGGCCAGGCCCATGTAATTTCGAAATACATAAGTATAGGCTATTTTTAGAGTCCGTATGTGTGGGGAAACAAGAGATAGGGTTGATTTCGGACCCCTCCACCAAGGGCCACGAAATCCCCCCCCCCCTCTTCCTCCATATATACAGCCCTTAGGGCATCGTTTAGACTTTGGGTTTTGTTTAGATTAAAAGTTCGCCATAGCTGCAACTTCGCGTACTTCGTTTGTGTTCAA
>NW_025226010.1:23234-33304 GCF_018294505.1 Triticum aestivum | reverse complement strand
GAGAGAGAGAGAGAGAGAGAGAGGGCGAGAGAGGGCGAGGGAAGAGAGAGGGAGAGAGAGACGCCTTAGGATTAACCATATTCAAACACGTTTTTTTGTTGTTTTGTGTGAACACCGAGGCCATCGCCAGCGAGGGTGAGAAGGAGGATAAGCGGCAACACAAATATGATGCCTCAAAAATATAAAGGAGATGGACCTGTTGAGTGATGGTTGTTGGGTTAAGAGTCACTACTAGGAAAATGCTTATAGGTAGACATTTAGCAGTAGCGTTGGTTAGATACCCATCGCTACTGCTATTTAGCAGTAGCGCCGGCCAGCACAAGCGCTACAAGTGCACGTTAGCAGTAGCGCTGGATTTCACAGCCAGCGCTACTGCTGATGGGCCACGCTCTCGGGCCCCCGTTGCAGCTTTAGCTATAGCGCTGGGCCGCCTACCCCGCACTGCCGCTAAGCCCACCTCTTTGCTTCCCCCCGCACTGGCCCGCGCACCACCCCTCCCCTCACTCACACTCACACGCACCAGATCGAATCCCAGTCGTCCCCTGATCCGTCCGCCGCCCCCTCGTCCTACTCCGGCCGCCCTCCCCAGCGCTGGCCCTCCTCCCCTGCCGGCGACCCTCCCGCACCGGCCCTCCTCCCCTGCCGGTCGCCCCCTTGCACCGGCCATCCTCCCCCACCTATCGCCCCCCCGCGTCGGCCCTCCTCCACCGAGAGGTATACTCCTCCCTCTTTCCTCCTCCTCCCTCCCTCCCTAGTTATAGTTATTAGAGAGTAGTTAATTTTTAGGTGCTTTAGTTGAATTTGTAGGTATTTTAGTTAAATAATGTAGGTGCTTTAGTTGAATTTTTAGGTGTTTTAGTTAAATTTGTAGGTGTTTTAGTTAAAAAGGTAGGTTCTTAGAATAATGTAGGTGTTCTTAGAATAATGTTGAATTTGTTTTAGGTGTTTTAGTTGTTTTAGGTGTTTTAGTTGTTTTAGGTGTAGTTAATAGAATTTTAGGTGGTTTAGTTGTTTTAGGTGTGGTTAACAGAATTTTAGGTGTTTTAGTTGTTTTAGGTGTAGTTAGCAGAATTCTAGGTATTTTTTTTAGTTAAAGCAATTGTTGTTATTTTTTTAGTTAAAGCAATTTTCCTGTTTTATGCAAATTTGTAGTGGATATGTCATATTTGAACATGTCACATTTTGGACAATGTCATATTTTTCCGAGTGGCCTATGTTTTGCCAGAAATGACGATTCGTTTATGTTCTAGCAAATTTCAGGCGCTCGATTGGTCTTGTTTTTAGCAAAGGTCGTGTCAAATTTTGCTAAGTGTTTATTCATTTTGTTTTCATAATTAAGCATTTTGTTCTCGACGTCGACGATGCCTATCCCGCATCCTCGTCATCGACTCGGCGGAGGACTCCTGCTTGAGCCGAGGGGCCATGTCCGGGACTGGGCTCCGCCGGGCTGGTACTGGGTTGTGCTACCTTCTGGTGAGTGCAGCTTAGTGAGGAGCTAGCCCGTTGTCGACCCGGAGCTTCTTTGGTGGCGGTCACGTGGGCCTGCATCGGTGGAGAGGCTTCAGTCCCCCGCACAGGTGGTTCAACACCGTGTCACGGAGGAGAACGCGCACGTCCAGCGCTACTTGGTTGCGTCGGCGAACGGCCGGTTCTCCAATACCTGGCAGATTATTTGGGGATCTCACCGGAGCTATGATCCGGTGATGGTTCCTTCTCTTTGGGTGTCCACCGCGGCCCACTGAACCTAGAGGAGCTATTATTCGAGATGTATTAGTCTTATTATATGATGATCTTTGCTACAAACTACTATATATGTATTCGATGATGGATTATTAATTACCTATTAGTTATTTGCTTATTGAATGCAAAAGATGAGTGCGGTTTGTGCTACAAACTACTACATATGTATTCATGATGGATTATTAATTACCTATTAGGAAATGTCTGACGACGAAAGGGAATTCGCTATGTGCAATTACTGCGAAGATAAGCGCGGTATGTGCGACAGGCCTCACCTGGTAGAAGGTCGGCGCTTCAGCATCAAGCTCCAAGAGACCTTCGATGTTGATACGGTACGCAACGATGACAAGTTTTTTATGTTATTTTTGCACGACTTTTCTGCTTCTTCAACGTGTAATTTCCGTCTTTTACAATTCGACTAGCTTATCCCGTGCCATGCAAGACGCTATGTCTTGGAGAAGATGGGTTTTGAAGATCATGAAATCACGGAGACAAAGATAATTCAACTAAGGAGCCATCATGGTTATGATTTTGCTGTAAAACTATACAATTCTGTGAACTCATCCAATTTTGGTTGCCCGAATTGGGAAGCCCTTTCCAAGGCGTATGATTTTCATGAGGGTATGCTTCTCACCTTCGATCTTGGTGATCCTGACATCGACAAAACTGATATGACCATTTGGGTCCTTGTTGCTGTGTGAGTTTTTTAAACATATTTACTAAGTAATTTATATTGTTAATTTCAAAATATTTGACAGCTTATTTCCATTGACAGCTTATTTTCATTCTTCAAAAAATGTACGGAAGATGGTAGACAGAACCTACTACTACAATGATGAAGCACAATTAACTTATAAGGAGAAAGATGGTCTTATCACTTTTTTTACTGATCTTGAGAATTACAATAGCTATTATCAAATTCCTCAAAATTATGGTCCATATGTGCCACTAGTGCACGCGGTGTGCTACGGTAACATCAATGGAGATATCATGGTAAGATTTTCTACTATTACGACATCCGTGCATCTTTGAACATTGCTAACTACAAAGTTATTACTATGTTTTTGAACAGAAAATCCTGATGGATTGTGTGCCTCATTTGATGTTGCCAAGAGGTCGCGTTGAAGTTATGAGCTTACGGCCACCACGGCCAGGTCAGCCACAGTATCCACATCACTCTTGTCCATACCGGATTTCTAAAAGCGAGGAAGCCATGATAATAAATGATTGGAAAAAATGTTTCAATCATCGTAGAGAGCTACTTGGAAGCAACATTGTGCGTAGGCCAAGACTTGATGAGGAGGATGAGGAGTTGTGATTATGACTAGTGACCAACTTGTTATATATATGATGTCTTATTGACGAACATTGTTTGGTGGTGATGACTACTGGTAATGAACATGCTATTTAAACAGACTAGTTCATGATGAGTTGTTATTATATAAAAGATATATATGTTTAAATATGTACAACGCCAAAATACTAAAAAGAAAACATAAATATTAGCAATAGCGCTGGCCTAAAAACGCGCTACTAGTAGTTGAACTTACCAGTAGCGCTGGTCTATAAACACGCTACTGCTAGAAAATAGTTGTAGCGTCGTAGTAGTAGCACTGGTACCCGCGCTACTGGTAGCATAAAAACAAGCGCTACTGGTAAGCTTTTCTCTAGTAGTGAGTGTGTGTTATGTTTTTTCTCCCGTTGCAACGCACGGGCTCTTTTGCTAGTCTTTCCCTAATCTCTCCCTAATAATAAAGCACGGATTGGGTCTCCGGGTTCACCGTCACAATACGCTTTCTTCCCGTAAGTTTACGCTTTAACTTTGAATTTAAAACATTATGCGAGGTGGTACTAATTAACAGCTGACGTCTAAAATTCGGTGCACAGCAGTGGCATCGAAGCCGGCCCACCTAATCGATTCCATGGTCTTGGCCCATCTAAAAACAAACCCGATCCGGTCCAGTCTGCAAAAGAAAGCCGAGTAGCGACTATACCAACCAACTGAGATTGCTACGTCTTTTGGTTTGACTTTCTATTAAATAGTCCCACCTCGCCCTGTTATATTCAACACTTCCAATTTATATACCTTTTTGATGTTCCTGGGTAACAAGGAAGCGTATCGGGAATTAGGAACCGAAGGATAACGAGGGCAGAGGAAAAGGAGAAAGGCCGGTCTGTTGTGGCAGGGATGATGCAGGCGGGAATTAAGAAACGAGGAGGGGCAGAGGAAAAGGAATGGCTGGTTCGTGAGCGCGGCGCTGAGCCACGTGGTCGCGTCGTGGAGGTTGCGCGCCAGCATGCGCGCCGACCCGGCCCGGGACGGAGGCCGCGAAGGGTCCTTGGCCGCCCACGACGCCCGGGTACGCCGTCGACGAGCAGATGGCAATGACGTTCACGCGCGACGCCTCCGTCCACAATACTTACGCGACATTGCCCCCGCGGCCCCGCGACATTGGAGGTCGTCTCATGCTAATTTCATGAGTGCATCCATGCATCTATATGGCCTGCTACTGCTCCCTAATAACCATAATCTCTCCCTAATAATAAAGCACGGATTGGATCTCCGGGTTCACCGTTGCAATACGCTTTCTTCTCATGTCATAATACGCTTTTACAATTTGTATGGACTAGCAAAAGGGCCCGTGCGTTGCACCGGGGGAACAAAATCACATGCCCCTAACCCAATAAAAATCGATCTTAGAAATAGTCATGTAATAAGAATCAATCGGTACACCCACCACAGCTTCTGATCATAGCGTCTTAAACATAGTGGTACACTTAATTCAGAAGCCGCAACAACTACCAAGAAGGCAACCATCTCGTATGAGGTCTTCCATTGTGTTACAGGTGCCAAATTGTCTAGAAGGTTGCCATCTCACCACCAATGCCAAATGAAAAAGTTATTACACCGGCTTCACATCATATGGCACCGCCCAGACTGAAAGAAGGAACCCAGGTTTAGATAAAATGCTATATAAAATCATCACTTGAGCATCTCAAGCGAGTTCTTCGTCCGCCGAAAATTCCCTTTGTTCTCCAAATCAATTCTTTCCGTGGCTGAAACCACCACCCCATCATATTTTTATGTTTAGTCTATCACACATAGTTTAGTAGCACAGCATAGAGAAAAGCACAAATGTATTTAGAACTGAAAGTAAATATAAGAAGCATGACTATATTGTTGGAGATTATTAATCCAAGTCATATAGAAAATAGAAGTGTTGAAGCAGTCTGTACACAAAGTTGCAAACCCATCCGAATGAAGTAGTCTATAAGTTAGTTACGGATTGTAACGAGCTGACGTTAAAACTGAAACCAGAGCAGACACACAATTTCTCTCTCAAAAGAAAAAAAAATATGATTATTATAACCGACTACATGAATTTATAAAAAGAGAAGTGAAAAAAAATATCAAGTTACAGGTGAATAAATTACAACTACAGATTTAATAGTCCTCCTCATGAGTCGATGACGAGTGCGAGAAGCAGGCTTCTCCCTGCCAGCACGACACATAACCTGCCTATAATTTCACCCTTGTTTTATATTTGATCTTTTAACCTATAAATACCCTATGTTCCACTAACTTGCATATTTTATAACGTTTTCTTATTTTATTTTATGCATATTCATTTCATCATGCCATTTATAATGCTTCACACCAAATTAAAAATATGAAATTTTTCAGAAAATCATTTAATCTTTCCTTCCATTTTATACAATTGCTTTTCCAAATTCCTTTTTGAGCTTTTCAAAAAATCAAATGCCTTTTTATACTTCAAGTTTTGTCCCCAAACTTTCCCAATCACCATTTTATTACTTTACCAAGGTCCACCAAAATTTTCAACATATTTGGATACTTCTGAAACTTTGTCCTAGTTCTAACCTATCTGAATAAATCAAATGTGTTTGAATTTAAACCTTGTATTGCCCACTTCTAATTTTCTTGGAAGAAGCACGTTTTTGCGAGTCCAGGAAAAGTAGCACCTTGCCAAAACCCCATTCCTAATCCTCTCTCTTTTTTACTCTTTATCTATTTATATTTAATAAACAGAGAAAATGTGAGAATTAGGGGGGTGAGAGAGAGGGAGTCAACAGCGCAGTATCTAAACCGGCCGCCCATTCGGCCTAAGGTCCAGCCCAGCCACACCTTAACGTAACCTAGCAATCCAATCTGTTCTAAAAAAAGAAAGCAATCCAATCGATTCCTGGACAGCTTCGATTCCTTTCTCCTACCTCGCGACGTCAGGGGAGGCGCCCCACGCGCGCGCCCGATCCCCGGCACTGGCCGGTTCCGCCCCACCCCGGCGAGGTTGCGCCGCCGTCGGCCTCGCTCTTCCTCGCCTCACCTCAGTGCTCCTCCTCTCCTGCTTCATCGCGGCACCATGGCCGAGCCGCTCGCCTCTGTCCCCATGACGCGCATGGTCACCACCGCCGCGGCTGTGCCCTGCACCGCGCCACCGCAGCCTCGTTTGACCTCATGTCGCCGCACCGCCCCTCCTTCCTCACTTCTCTCCCTCACCTCCCTGTCCCCTTTCTGCCCAGGAGCGGCGGATGCCATGGATCCGCCCGGGAAGCCGCACTCCGGCCTTCCTCGTCGTCACCGGCGACCCCCGCCTCGCCACCCGTCTCCGGATCAGCCTCCCCAGCCCCCGTCGTGCACGTATTCGGCCCCTGCAAGCTTCAGCCGCCGCCGCCGTTCTACATCAAGCAGCCCCAAAACGAGAGCAACGCAGGGTTGAATACTCAAAACCTCAAGGTTCTTTTTATAACAATGAAACGTTTTCTCGGAAATATCCACTTAAGAAGGTATTGCGGGTTCAATTACTGAAAAACACAAGGGCTTTTTTGCAAAAGGTGCGCGACGGTGAACCCGGAGACCCAATCCGTACTTTATTATTAGGGAGAGATAAAATCGTAATATAAACGAGGTGGTACTATTAGTCGGTTGTTATGATTTTTGTCCGACCGTCACAAAGCTATTTTCGTACGTGCTCAATTACGTACGCAAGCTGGCCTCTCACACGTAATGTGGTATGAGCACCTTCTCCTGGCACGATGCACTACTGGGCTTCTTATGGGCTAGAAGCCACGTCTCAGATTTTATTTTATAAAATATGATGCATGCATATCTTTTGTTGAATAGTCCCACCTTGCTTTCTTATACTAATTTCCACCAATTTATAAACACTTGTAACTTGCCTGAAATATCAACAAGCTGGCCACGCAAAGAGGGTACATAAGATAATCCATTGGCAGAGGGATTAAATAAACGGAGGGCTGAACTACATGCATGGCGTTCCTCGGTTAGACGTGAGCCATCCATGATGAAGTATCTAAACTGAATTTCAGGATTGTGGGCTTGGATGTGCACTGCAGAAAATTTAAACGGCTACACCGAAAGAAGAGACGCATGCTTACTTATTAGCTTGATTGCAATTGGAATGAAGTCTGCAAAACGCGGTCCTCTCTTCTCCTGCCTACGAGTGCCCGGATGCTCACGGTCGATTGGCTTGGTGATTATTTCGAACGCCAACTGAACTCATGGTGATTACTGGCTAGCTTCAAGAATAACCTGACGGATGGATAACCAACCGTGAATAGTATAAATACCGCCATATTATTTTACAAGAAAACTAAAGAAGTATGAGCGTGTGAAATCAACCAAAGCTCAAGTCACATCAGTACAATTCGTCCTCTAATTCATATAATTTTGCTTCGATTAAATAAATTTTTTAAATATGAGTAAAGGATCTATGGATGAAGATACAAGAAAGTTTATCGACTCTATTTTTTTTGGGCAAAGTAAATGACAGACGTCATCTCCTTTTCAACCGGAATTCTTTATGGTGGAATAAGGGAACTAAATTTAAGTAAAATTTAACATAGTTCTAATGGTTTGAAGTAAAATTAAAAGAAGACATGTTGTTGTCCTGTATTTTGACCATGTATAGGTTTATTCTAGAGCCGTAGCAACGCACGGGTCTTTTGCTAGTCTCTCCCTAATAATAATAAAGCACGGATTGGGTCTTCGGGTTCACCGTCACAGGCTTTTTACAAAAAAAATCCTTTTGCTTTTTCCTTATTGAACCCGCAGTCCTATTTTAGTCTATCCGGAACGATTCGCTCGCCCGCAGACACGCACACGCCTCGCTTTGCCTCATCCAGCTCCCAATGCCTAAGTGGGCTTCAAGTATCAACAGGCCCAGCAATTTTGTCCGTCAACCCGTCTCCTGCCAGCGCACGTCTCTTGGCTATTTTTTTAACAGGCAGGCACACGTCTATACTCCCTCGGTTTTGTCTTGAGTGCCCGGTATTAGGGAGGAGGCGTCAGGTATCAGCCTCGCCGGCCCGCCGCCTCATGTCACCGCAACGTCCACGGCGACGACAAGATGATGATGACGGAAGATGACAACCGTGAGGCGTGCGTCGTACGGTTGCGATCTCTGCAGGAGCTTCAGCGCTGGGCACCCTGTCGCGGCGTTGTTCCGTGATTTCTGGTCGTCGCTGCTCGCGCCTTGCCGAAGGTGACCCCGGGAAGAGATCGTCCCAGCTCATGACGCTCGCAGGAGGTGCGTCCGACGAATTGCACGCCAACGTTCCGGCCGGGATTGCACCATACATGTTGTTTTAATCTCATCAGCAGCCGCTTTTGCAAGGAGAAGGATTGCTTCTATACAACTCTAGCGGTGCAGGAATCAATTTTCCTAGATTCTGAAGGAAATTGGTCGAGCTGATTAAGATAGAATTGTCTGGGATCAGAAGAAAATTGGTCAAGCAGATTAAGGAAATTGTGTCGGCCGCCATTGCACCTGTGTAATTAGCTTAGATCTGTACCTATGTATATACGCAGGTAGATCGACTCAACTCGACTGCCCGGTGTGGCTTTTTGGCTAATGCAATTGCAGGCGCTGATGCCTTCTTGTTGTATAGGCATTAGGCAATATGCAGGAGGTTAGATACGATCTGTGCAAGGAGGCTATTTGAATTTCACCTGAATCTGCTCCAGCCTGCAGTTGCTCTACAGATTGTTGGTTCCCGAAAACCAGGACGATAGCTATGACACCAAAACAGCCAGCATACTTTCATAAAAAAAAAGAGCCAGCAGATGGCGACGTCAGAACAGCCAGCAGACGACAGTGGCGAACAGCGCCCGTTGGCCGGCGTGGTCGAGGTATATGCTGCGGGCGGAGCAACTAAATCCTTCCATGTTCCAGGCGGCGGCATGGCGGTCGTGCTCTAGGATTACAACGAGGTCGAGTCAGAAGCGCACAGAAGTTCGCTATTCTCCATGATCATATTCATGTTGCAGCGTCGTTGGAGGAGGCACTCAGGACCGTTACACATCGAAAGGTCGGCACAAGCTGCGTACCATCTGGTAATCGTTCTGATTGAACAATTGGTCCATGCATGCATCAATGGATTTACTATAAAAAAATCCAGTCGTTGAGCATTATCTGTATTGATTCATGAATCCAGTGTGACATGTCATGCCGGTGGTGAACCATCTCAAGGTGAAACCAAGCATGTGGTGGATTTACCATAGATGATGAATAGACCGGTGAGTGTAAAAGGCTGTGAAACTTTGTGCGATCAAGCTCCTAGGCCAGAATTTTCTCTGTATTATATATTAAATTAAAAGTGCACTAATACTAAAGGAAGAGTGGAGAGATAGAAGAATAGGGAGGACTCGACGCGGAACCCATCCTTCTCCAGCGTGCACGAGACACCTCCGCGTAGTCAGTGTTCCTGATTGGGTAAGCATGGTTTCTCGTGGTGTAGCGCATGGGCAGTGAATTACTCCCTCCGTAAAGAAATATAAGAGCATTTATAGATCATTAAAATAATAATCTAAACACTCTTATATTTATTTACAGAGAGAGTACTATATTTCTTTCCTTCTTAAATTTATAGTTGTTTAGTTGAGGAATCTTACACTCGGAGATATGTATGAAAATGACCGCCTACTATTCTTTTTGTTTTACTAGCGGTGCAACTCGCCTTTCTCCATAGCGAAGCACTATCTTTCGCAACCTAGCCACCGTTGGCTACTACTGGAAGGAAGATAAGCAGACATGTGTAGGGCGCCATGTCGAAATAATGATGCTGGCTTGTGGGGGATTGAAGAGGAGGTTTGTTATTGAACAATGCTTATTGGGATACAGGGTTTATAAGTTTTTTTCTCCCGTTGCAACGCACGTGCATTTATGCTAGTCTCTCCCTAATAATAAAGCACGGATTGGGTCTCCGGGTTCACCGTCATGCATGTTTTGCAAAAAGGCCCTTGTAATTTCATCCATTTTTGGTCTCACCGTCAAACGCCCGTCCGTAGG
>NW_025226010.1:22234-23018 GCF_018294505.1 Triticum aestivum | reverse complement strand
AGAGAGAGAGAGAGAGAGAGAGAGAGAGAGAGAGAGAGAGAGAGGGAGAGAGAGGAGAGGGGGGATCAGAGAGACAAGATCAAAGGGAGTGGGAGAGAGGCGTGACGGGGAGCACACTCACCTCGTCGGTCCCCCACTGGGAGACGACGAGCAAGGGAGGGGAGATTGAGGGTGAGGGCGCGGGTGCGGGCGGCGAGGCCGAGGTGGAGCCAGGTCGTAGGCGGCGCTGGAGGGATAAAAGGCCGAGCGATGGCGAGCTTGTGGAGCGAGGAGATAAGGACACAGTGCTCGCTGGGCTGGGCTAGATTAGATGCTGCTTTTTTTAATCAAACTTGATGGCCGCACCGATTAGAAGCTGCTGGTGTCGCACTACAGTTTCTTCTCTTTTTTTTTGGATTGAGGAGTACTGTTAGTTGGCTGCTATTTTTTTGTAGGACCATTGTTTTTTTAACACTGTAGAACCATGGTTTAATGTTAATGAATGCATTAGTGTTTACAGTAATTAAAATACGTGTGACGGAAATATTAGAAAGAAATATTTATTAAAGGAAAATGATATTTGGGGCTCTATTGTGGACTAGCTGATCATGGTTCTTCAAGAAATATCTCTTGGGATTGATTAGAAACGATATTTCTTCTGGGTGCCTCATTCCTGGTCCTCCATCAGCCCTGACAATGGCGTCGAGGAAAATGGTTGCGTTGGCGCGGTGGGTGTGCTTCTATTGCTGACCACACCATATGAACAAAAGAGCGCCAGTCAATGTAAATATTTTATTGTCTAACC
>NW_025226010.1:17480-22224 GCF_018294505.1 Triticum aestivum | reverse complement strand
GTCATCTTATCTTCAAATTGGGCAAGTATGAAAATGAATTCATGATAAGACGAGGAAGAATATATATAACGGATAGAGAGATATAGCTTAGTACTTTCCAATATCACGCGAACTTTGAAATTTATTTTATGCCCGTTGCAACAAATGGGCTCTTTTGCTAAAACACTTCTACCAATAATGTGCGCGGGTAATCAGGGCCTAAAAAGGATGGTGCTATATCAGTTTCATTTGTTCACTAAGAGACAAATACACAGATAGCTGGACCCCGGTTATGGAATATGCAAGACATAGAAGGAACCCAGTTTCGTAAAAACCAAAAAATTGTTTCCAATTTGTTGATTCAATAGAAGCCCAAAGAGGTGCATATGGTACCCAATGTCAAAAGGAGGCCTCATTACACCTATTGCTAATCCTAACTAGAATGTAACGACGTAGGGATTTCTATTTAAACATAGTATCGTGTTTTCATAGGCTCAAATGACCCCTTCTCATAATAAGAATGCGCACGGTCTGGTTCGGTATGGAATGAACTTATAATCTGATGACCGAGTCGTTTCCATGATTATAAGTTCATAACGCTAGCGCCCATTCCGTACAAATTATATTTCATTTCCCGCTTTGAAATTGCATTGTACATCTTGATAAGTAACTTCAGTGATTTGGTTTTGCATAGATTTATAAAAAGATTTGCTCACATTGAGCATCATGTGAGCCGTAATTATGCATTTCGAAGAAGTTATTTTCTTGGAAAGCAAAGGTAGTAGATTTGATCCAAACCCAGTAATATAAATTTCCTCAATTGCTTGTGCAATATATGGAAGTGGCATATATTTGATCGATAATCAGGTGAAAACTTTATAAGACAATATCACATGTATATCCAAATTGTATCATTTTCTATTTTTTTAAGGACCGGCATTGCATGCCAGCAGTTTCACACCAAAGTGAAGATAAGGGAAGCAGAAGCAGACTATGCACGACGAGGTAAACTATCGAGTACCACACAAACTCTCAATTTTTTTATAATGTCCATTGCAAAACAAGGGATATTTTGCATGCACAATTTTTATGAACAACTGATGTGTTTTGCACATAATCGAATACACATCAACTTTTCTCCCGTTGCAACGCACGGGCATTTGTGCTAGTCTCTCCTTAATAATAAAGCACGGATTGGGTCTCCGGGTTCACCGTCACAATACGCTTCTTCCAGTGATTTTACGCTTTCAGTTTTTTTTATATGGTTTGCCCGAGGTGGTACTATTTTTCTTCAGCTCCTCCGTCCGTCTCAAAACTTCGTACGTCGCTTTCCTTTATCCGACTCAAAACCGTCCGTTCGTTCGTCCGTCTCAAAACTTCCTAAGGGCATGTACAATGGTTGATAGGACAGTCTTATCTTAAGTCTTGCATGTAATTTAGAGATGACAAAAAAATATGTCTACAATGGGTTATATCTTAGCCTTATCTTCAATAACTAGTTATTCCTTAAAATATGGTGAGACAAATTGTGCTAAGAGATCATCTCTTGTCTTATCTTAAATAAGAGAAGACAAGCCTTTTCTTATGAGTTCTCTCTCCTCCACCTCACCATTTATCCTACGTGGCACTCCTAAGATAGCACCATTGTACATGCCCTAAGTAGCTTTCCTTTCTCCGTCTCAAAACCAACCTCAACGTGCTTAAAGAAAAAAACAACGCGAGCTACGCCGTGCTGCAGCCGGTGATCCATCCCACATATCGTGATGTCAATTTACTTTTTAAATAGTCCCACATCGGCTCCTTACATCCAATGCATCTAATTTATATACGTCTTAGATTTGTCTGGGTGTTAAGAAGCTATCTATGAATAAGAGAAGCCATCTAGGAATAAGAAATAAGAGGCTATAAGGAAGAAAAAAGAGGCCAAAGGAAAAGGAATAAGGATGAATGAACTCCAAAGTGGGAAAGGAGCGCCACTGGAATGGAAGGAAGGTTGCTGTGGCGCAACCGGAGAGAGCCTAGCGACCTTTGGGAGCAAAAAAGGCTGGGACTCAGAGCGGTGATGGATGACGAGCAACGTTGTCTGGATAAGGGAGCTCGGTGGGGGATTCTTGGTTTGCTTTCCTTTTTTTTTAATGGTTGCACCGATTAGAAGCTGCTGGAAGCTATGTGCTACCGATTGAAAAAATAAATTGGAATAAGTGCCAATTATAAGAGTGTTTCACATAAGATAGATCTCTTAAGATTTTTGTATGATGCAGTATAGGCAGCGTCAATCGCATATGTAAAAAGCATCCTCACCATCCACTGTCACATTGGATGGAAATCGTACTAGATTCTATCGTACGTGAAGTAATTTTGCCAATTATAATTACTTGATTTTTTTCGGGTAATTACTTGATGTTTGTTGTTACTATCGTCAGATACAATAATTAAAAGTGAGTGAAATATTGGAACTAGATGTTTCTCAAAGGGACACTGGTGGAAAAAAGACCTTTGGTCGCGGTTCGCAACTGCCATTAGTCGCGGTTGCGCAACCGCGACCAAATAAGCGCGACTAAAGCCCCCCACCTTTAGTCGCGGCTGCTTAAGAACCGCGACTAACGGCCCGTCCACGTGGGCGCCAGGCGGCCGTCGGGGCGGAGGACCTTTAGTCGCGGTTCTTCTGGCCAACCGCGACTAAAGGCCGCCACAGGTTTAGGGTTTTAGCCCCCCCCCCCTAAACCTGTTTTCTGTTTAATTTGTATTGTTTTATTTCTTTTGTGCTTTATTTTAATTTTGAAGGAGTTTCATATATTCTACGGTCATACATACATGCATATGAATGTACAATTTCAAATAAATTTGAAATTAGAACCAAAAAGAATTCAAGAGGAATATACAATATATATTCAATATCATCGGATGACCATATACAATTTTGAACAAGTTTCCATACATGATTTAATGCATATAAAGTTCTACGTCCTCGTAATAGTGTTCTCCTTTAGGATGGAGGACTTCCCTGCTGAACCATCCAGCTAGTTCCTCTTGAAGTGGTCGGAAGCGAGCTTCTGGACTAAGCATCCACCGGAGGTTATTCCTCTGAGCATTGGTATCACTCGGAACCCGCTCAGAGGTGTATCTCCGGATCATCTCACAGACATAGTATCCACATAGATTGGTCTCCGGTGGCTGAATATCCCCAGCATTCTTAGCCTTTAACATTTTGAATTCTAGCTCTTTTTTGAATTCACCGACCTTTGTATCTACGAACCGTCTCCAAACCCTACGAGGCAAAGAAAATTAAATGAACAAGAGAGTTATTAATTAGTTACTTGTATTAGGAAATGAACGAAATAGGCCGATCGATATAGAGCGCAAATGAATGAAAATAATTACTTCTGCAGCATTCTTCTCATGCCGCCCCAAAGCTTTGGATCCATATTCACAGAGTCGTGGACGAGACATTCTGAGGTGTTAACTTTAATTACTAGCAGAATCCAGTGGAACCTGCGGACACGATACATGCACAGTACGTCATGCATAACTCATCGATTAGCCGGCCACATACCATGCATGGAGTAAACAAAAGAGAATGTGCTCAAGACAGAAACACTCACTCAAAATGGTAAGGAAATAGAATATCACTTTTGAGTTCCTGCTTTGTAAGAAACTGCCACAGGTCTGCCTCCACGTCGGCGGGGTGACGCTCCAACACATGTCCATTAACGATGTGTGGGTCAATGAACCCAACATCATGGATGTTCCTTACTCTGCATTCCTTAATCTTCATTCTGCATGTATAATAGCGGACACAACAATATAGTTAGGACATATAGTGCAGGCAATATGAACGAGATGGGGTAGAAATTAATAAATCACTTACAGAACGTAGCAACTGATGATAGATTTATCGAGCTCGCGCAGATTGAAAAGCTGGAACAATTCACTCAGTTCAATTTGTACATAGTAATGTTTGAAGTGATGCTCATGTCTAACTTCCGCATAAATATATTCTTTGGCGTTTTTATTTTTTATGTAACCCTTGTACCATTTCAGCAGACCTTTTATTTGTGGAGGTAGATCATTTTCCTGCGCAGGCTCGACGAGAGGCCCATTCTTGACATATGTAATTACTACCTCCTTCACTGGCGCCCCATTAAGTGAAGAAGGGGGGCGGTGGCGGTGGCGGTGGCGAAAGGGCGGTGGCAAAAGGAGGGGGCGAGGAAGGGGTGGGAGAGGGTGTCGCGGTAGAGCGCGAGACGGGGCGGCAGACGACGGCGTCACGGAGAGGGGAGGCGAGGACAACACATTTATAACCCTCGCCGTCCCCTCTCGATCCCTAAAAAAACACCGCGCGCATCGCCGCCCCCCTCGCCACCCCTCTCCGTATATACGTTTTTTTGTTAATTATCAAATTTTACGGGTTTTTTTGTTAATTATCAAGTTTTAAGTTATTTACCGTTTTTGTTAAACTAAGTTATTTACCGTTTTTGTTAATTATCAAATTTTACCGTTTTTTTGTTAATTAACTAGTTAAAAAATTCTCTCTCTCTCTGCTCTCTCTCTCTCTCTCTCTGCTCTCTGCTCTCTCTCTCTCTGCTCTCTCTCTCTCTCTCTCGATCATCGCTCTTTCTCTCTGCTCTCTGCTCTCTCTCTTCTCTCTCTCTCTCTCTCTCTCTCTCTCTCGATCAACGCCGGCGTTGAGGGCGGTGAGGCCGGCCGCCGGCGTTGAGGGCAGCGAGGCGGCGCGGTGGGCGAGGGAGGCCGGCGGGCGGCGTAC
>NW_025226010.1:16531-17110 GCF_018294505.1 Triticum aestivum | reverse complement strand
GCGGGCGACGGCGGGCGGCGTCGAGGGCGAGGTCGACGGCGGGCGGCGTCGAGGGCGAGGGCGGCAGGCCTTCGGCGCGGCAGAGAACGAGCGGAGAAATGGAGGCGACGGATCGGGCGGTTGTATTTATAGGCCCCCCCCTTTAGTCGCGGTTGGGGAGGCGACCCGCGACTAAAGGGCCTTTAGTCGCGGTTGGGGAGGCGACCCGCGACTAAAGGGAAACCTTTAGTCGCGGTCGGGGAGGCGACCCGCGACTAAAGGGTAACCTTTAGTCACGGTCGGGGAGGCGACCCGCGACTAAAGGACTTTTTTGGCGGGTTTTTCGTTCCCGCGCGCAACCACCTTTAGTCGCGGTTGGGCAGGCCAACCGCGACTAAAGGTATTTTCCAAATACTTTTTCTTTTTCAAAATCTTAAAAATACAAATAATATATCAAAAAATTCAGAAAAATAAAACTAATTCAATTCAAAATTCTAAAAATACAAATAATATATCAAAAAATTAAGAAAAATAAAACTAATTCAATTCAATATGTTAAAAATACAAATAATATATCAAAAAATTAAGAAAAATAGAACT
>NW_025226010.1:5010-15989 GCF_018294505.1 Triticum aestivum | reverse complement strand
AAAACTAATTCAATTCAAAATGTTAAAAATACAAATAATATATCAAAAAATTCAGAAAAATAAAACTAATTCAATTCAAAATAATATACCAGAGGCCGGTCGTCGGCTATGGTGGTACGGCCGGACTCTGCAGAGCGTCATGGACTACATCACTCCAAATTTCATGTATCATTCGAAAATGGACACCAAACACATCACGGGTAATATAATTCACATGATCCATTCAACAAAGTTTGGTACAATAAATTATTACACATCATTTCTTCCCTTGTGTCCCTGCTTGCTTACGATTGTGCCGTATCCATGGAGCATCCTCATCATTTAACTTAATGCTTGGGTCGGTGTTCACTTTGAAGGGCGGAATTTCAGCAAACATATTATAATCTTCTGACATGTCTGTCTTGTCCTCCACTCCCACGATGTTTCTTTTCCCTGAAAGAACAATGTGGCGCTTTGGATCATCGCATGATGTATTGATCGTTTTCTTATCTTAACAAAACCCCCCTGCTTGTTCGCATTAGCCACTACGAGGAAATCTTTCAAACCCGTAGTGAACTCGCCGGAGAGTCGGTTACCGTACATCCATTGCCGATTCATCTGCATTATTATAATATAAAATATATAATTAACCATCATGCATTTGTTAAACTAACTAGCTACAAACAATATAAATTAAACAATGAACTGCACACATGCATATTTTATCAATGACACATCAAAGGTTCATCAAGTTGCTAACCGCGATCGAGGAGTGTGGCTTCAACACTTCATGTCATGTTTGTTTCATGCTCTTGGGGCATTTCATCAAACACCTTATGTGCATAAGAGGAACCAAAAGCAAACCTACACCCACTTGTGAAGAGAATGGCTCCAAATGGCTAAGTGTTGGCTGCTGGATGGGTATATATAGGGGAGGGGCTTTAGTTGCGGTTGGCCTGGCAAACCGTGACTAAAGGTGCCCGAAGGCCTTTAGTCGCGGTTGTCCTGGCCAACCGCGACTAAAGACCCTCACGTGCGCCAGCTGGCCACTGAGCGCCCTGGGCCCAGGCCTTTGGTCGCGGTTCACCTCCAGAACCGCGACTAAAGGTCCCATTAGTCGCGGTTCCTACAGCTTTGCGACTTATGGGGCTGGACGGAAGCCTGTTTTTCCACCAGTGGGAGAAGGTATTTGGAGCTCACTTAGACTTGCTGACAATTAAGACGATATTCCTCAACACTGAATGTCACCGATGTCGTTAGTGAGATAGGGAGGGGAGAGGGAGAGATGAAGAGTAGAGAGAATGCGACAACACCCCATCTTACTCATGTTATGTTTCGCTCCCGCACGCCAACTAGGATAGAGGAGCACTCCCCTCCGTTTTAACATCTCTCTGGCAGCTCTGTGTGCCCTAATCAATCCCCAACGAGGCCCGATGATAATGTCCAGGGAAGAAGTGGATACGTTCGAATGGAGGGGTGCTCCTATTGTTGGCAGCAATGTGTCAACAAAAGAGCGCCAAGCATTGTAACTTTACCTTTCAGACATCATTTTTTTTTGAAATGCCAAAGTATAAATATAACTTAATGTTAATAGGGACGTGGGATTTGTGAGCCGCTAAACTAATGCGAGAGTGTGTGACCCGACGAACATGCACGATGTGGCGGTTCGGCCGGCGCTAGCCATCGGCCGACCACATAGTGCAACAGCTCGGCGACAAGGCGGACCAACATAGAGGAGCGGTCTGCGTGGCGGTGACCATACACAATGGCGGCCCGGCTCCGACGACGAGTGTTGTCCACCAGCCAGCGACGAGGACCTACAACTTTTTTTAGAACACCTCGAGAGGGGCATCACCTACAACTTCAGAAGGACCTGCAACCTCATGCACATGATAATTAGACTTAGCACATGTGCTTGCGATAAGGTATATATGGTCTTTCTGATCGAATTGCCATATTTTCGTCATCTTGTGATCTCATGGGCAGTCGAGCGTGCATGCTTGCCAAACCTCAATTTTGTTGCTTGCAAGAGCCTTTTGTGAAGGTTCGTCAGACTTAATTCACCTCCTACCTCCTCAAAATGGGAGATGAAGCCTTTGTTATATTAGTCAAAGGAGGTCACGCAAAGATGCAATGAGTTAAGTGGCAAATTATTCATGTTTCGATGTTGTGCTTTCTATTGGACCAGAAAGCCAAGGGAGGATAGATACATTGATACACAAAGTCTTGCGGATGCATGGGGTATGTCCCACTAAGTTCCCTCCTTCAATCAGTTCGGTGCATGATCACTCATATACCATTTTTATTATTAGCACCTCGTTATTTTTCTCCCGTTGCAACGCACGGGCATTTGTGCTAGTCTCTCCCTAATAATAAAGCACGGATTGGGTCTCCGGGTTCACCGTCACAATACGCTTTCTTCTTGTGTCATAATATGCTTTCACGATTTATGTAGATAAAATCATAACATTAACGAGGTGGTACTATTATTGTATACGTTTTGATGTTTTTTTTTCTGCTTGTACGTCAAATTCGCACGTAAATCCAATATGGCCCAACAACGAATCATCCATGAGTTTCTTTCATGGCACGGGCTATCCCGATCCCAGCCGCCAGGAGACCGACCCCGGCGAGGCGGCGACCCTCGATCCGGTGCTGCGCCGGGCGCCGGCCGACACCGGCAAGGATTTGCCCCCTTCTCCCGGCGAAATAGGGGTTGGGCGCCGCCGCCGTTTTCCTGGTTGACCATCAACCATGGCTAGGGTTTTGAGCACCTCCACTCTGGCGTGGTTCCGGCGCCTCCGGCGACTCCTCTCTGACGCCCACCGCGCCCCCACACGCAGCTCCGTCTCCGGGATGCTCCTCCTCCGCTTGGTGGCCATGGGGTGAGTTCATCCCCTTCCCCATCTCTCCCCCTTTCTCTCTCTAATATCTGGTTTGATCCTCCATGGTAGATGTGCAGGCAAGGATTGGATACTTGAGGAAGGAGGGGTCGACCTTGCCTTGCTGCAGCTCGGGACGCACCACCCATGGAGCTTCCTCCTTTCCGTCTTCAGGTGAGTTCGCCCCCTCCTCTCTCTGCTCTTGTTCGTGGCCATTGAGGCATTGTTCTTGGTTAGGATTTACCACTGTTTGGGCTCAATTGGCTACTGTTTGAGGTCAATTTTGTGTATATTGTTAAGTGTTGATTGTTTCTTGAATTGAACAGCAAGGTTAGACATGAATTTGTTGGTAGAATAGATCCCTGACTGAACTGCAATTGTTAGTTGAATTGTCCAATCTTGAATTTAGGGAGCTGCTACTGAAAGGTTTTTTTCATTTTGTATGTCATGGGTTGGCCATCAATTTTATTAAACAGCAAGGTTAACCACGATCACACGAAGCCGAAGGTGCACGATGAAAAAACCGTACGTGCATGCTCTATCCATCCAGAATTAACTGCGCCAAAGGCCAATGTGTGTTTTAGTATACGAAAACAACTCTATTTAATACTTCGCATATTGTACCCATATAAAGAACTCGGTACCTGCACTACCTACGTGTGTTCAGCTAACCACTAGGGCCGGCCCATTTTTTTTTAGAGAACATATGTTTTTTTTTAGAAAAATGAAACCTCACAAATTTCGGAAAAAGTTCATTAACATGCATAAAAACATCGCCCTATTCAAGAGAAGCCCAATATTTTTTAAAAAAGTTCGTCAACTTACAAAAATAGTTCACAAAAAATTTAAAAAGTTCATCAAAAATTTGAAAAAAAAGTTCACCAATTTGAAAAAAGTTCATCAACTTAAGAAAGTAGTTCACAAAAAATTAAAAAATGTTCATCAAAATTTTGAAAAAAAGTTCATCAATTTGCAAAAATAGTTCATCCAATTTTAAAAAAAGTTAATTGAATTTGAAAAGAGTTCAAAGATTTTGAAAAGGGTTCATCGAATTTGAAACAAAATAATCAATTTTTATAAGTAGTTCACAAAAATTATTAAAAGTTCATAGATTTGAAAAGAAAAGTTCATCAAATTTAGAAAAATCATTGAATTTGAGAATGTTCACGTATTTAAGAAAAAAACAAAGTCAGTGAGGGAAAGAAACCAGGAAGAAGAAGAAACGAAAAACGCAAAAAAGAAAAGAAAAAAGGAAAAAAAGAAAAAGGGAAAAGAAAAAAAAGGAAAAGAAACGAATATAGCAAAGAAATAGTTGAATATTATCATATCGTATTGTGTGTCGTGGTGGTTATACTATCGAACATCAATGCGGCAGGTCTGTGGTTCGAGTTGCAACGACGGCTCCCTTCTTTTTTGCGGAATAGAGTATGCAGTAACGGGCCGGCCCAGTACGGGGTGCTGCAGGCGCCCGTTTGCAGAATACACGTTAACAGGCGCCTGCAGCGCCAAATAGGATTTGCCTTTGACTCATTCTGCGTCAGAAAGACGTCTGTTCGCATAGGAATCGCGCGACTGGGCCGACCCATTTGGATTGACCTCGCGAGAGAGGTCGGGTGACAGATGCATAAAAAGAAAGAGTTGAATATTATCAGATCGTATTGTGTGTCGTGATGGTTATACTATTGAACATCAATCCAACAGGTCTGTGGTTCGAGTCGCAACGATGGCTCCCTTCTTTCTTGCGGAATAGAGTACACAGTAACGGGCCGGCCCAGTACGGGGTGCTGTAGGCGCCCCTTTGCAGAATACACGTTAACGGGCGCCTGCAGCGCCAAATAGGATTTGCTTTTGACGCATTTTGTGTCAAAAAGACGTCCGTTCGCATAGGAATCAAGCGACTGGGCCGGCCGATTTGGATTGACCTCGCGCGAGAGGTCGGGCGGCAAATGCATAAAAAGAAAAAGGCGAGCCGCCTGGGATTCAAACTGTGGACCTCCACTTTATTCACCCGACAAGCTAGCCACCGCACCGACTAAAGCTTTTATGACATACCTGTGGGGTGAATACAAATGAACTGAAAACCGAAATACATGCATATTTTTTCTACAGTATATATTTTCACGGCAGCCGATTTCAAAGAGTTTATTCATCCCATCATGCCTGGCGTTGTGTCGTGGAATGAAAGAGGGTCTTGAGCAATTGGGTTAGGGAAGTGTGGGTTTTTTTCACCCGATGCAACGCACGGGCGTTTGCGCTAGTCTCTCCCTAATAATAAAGCACGGATTGGGTCTCCGGGTTCACCGTCGTGGCGTTTTTATAAGAAGGTCCCTATAGTTTTGGAATTCAACCCGCAGTACAGATCGAATCGAACCGGTACGAAGGGAAAAAACGCAGCCAAGCTCTGCCTCGTGGCCCTCCGCTCCGCCCCACCCACCTCCTGCCGCGCCCCGCACGCCGCCGACCGCCGGCCGCCTCCTGCCCCGCCTCACCGCTCGCCGTCGGCCACCTCCTGCCTCCTAATCCCATCTCCTCCTCACATGCTGCTATCTTCGCCGTTCACGGCTCCCCTCCACCTAATGGTCGTGACCTCGCGGGAGGAAGAGGATGGGAGGGTGCGGCGATGGCGTCCGGCTCCCGACCACCTATTGTGCTCGACGGCAAGGAAGGCAGGGCGCAGGGTCCTTCGGCGTGCGGTGGCGCATGGGATGGCGCAAGTGGCTAAGCGCGTGGATCTAGGAGGGGTCCAGATCCGGTGGAGGACGGGGTGACCGGCAGCGGCGCCTGGAACTCCGGGGTGGCGAACTTGCATCCTGAGAGAGCAAAGAGTGATTTGAGAGAGATGTAGAGAGAGCACGGGAGGGAAGGAGAAAGGAAGAGGAGTAGGCGTGGCGGTAGTTGGTTCTCCGGTGGCGCTGGATCGGGGCACAGACGCAGAGGTCCTGCTCGGGGATGCGAAGATCCAGAGAGGCACTCGGGCGTGAGGCTGCTCGGTGAGGCTGCGAGCATGGGGATGAACTGGGAATCTAGCCTCCTTCCTCTCCCAGTCGTTCAGGAAGCAGGATGGCCACCTCTGCTAGACGCCCTTCCCTGGTTAACGACGGGCCAATGTGGGCTGACACGGTGGCGCCCTTCCGTTCTGGCAGTACCGTAGTAGGACGATGGCGGTCAAGGTCAACGCCCTGCTCGACGCCCCCATCCCCTCGCTGGTTCAGCTCAAAGGCCACCTTCCTCCGCCTCCGGCAGTCCAGCTCATCCAATCAGGCCGGTCCGCTCCTCAGCGAGGCGGCTCCTTCAGTCCGCAGCACACCACGCTCAAGCCTCCACCACCTCGACTCCTCAAGGTGTAAGCTTTGTTTTTTGATTATACAGAAGATGCAATATTCTTCTGCTGCCATGTAAGTAGCACTTACAGTTACAGTAGACAAGGAGCTTGGCTTTGGATTATGGACTAGCTAAAAAATATTTCAAACAAATTATTCACTCAGCAGCATCTCAAATAGTACATAGTATTTTGATCTTGTCGATACACATATATTGTTCTTCCTGTATGATGCCCCTGTAAATAGATTATGCTTACAGTACATAACTCAGTTTTACTTTTAGTTTCACTACTTGATGGTTATGAGAATAACAACCGCAGATAGAGTAAATAATCTTTCTTCTTTGCTAGATGAATAGCTTCATTATGGGTTGTATTGTCCGAGGTAAATTGGTACTACCTACTGTAGGAAAATTCCAGATCCATTATGAGGCGAGTGGCAAAGCCGGAGGGGCTAAGGTATTTTCGACATGGGTGCTTGAAGGCGTGCCGTAGACCAGGAGGATCTCCTGGTGGAGCTTGGCAGAAGCGAGACACTTGGATGTAACTTCAGTACAGCACTGCACTATAATTGCAATTTTGGCAGATCATATATATTGAAGCATGTGAAAGCAGCAGTATCTTTGAGGGATTAATGCCACAAGATCTTCATATTTATGTTACAACAGCAGCAAATGCGGAAGAAAGTAGCTGGGGAGCATACTGCCCTGGGATGGAAACACCACCTCTTCCTGAATATGTGACCAGCTTGGGCGACGCATACATTGTTTCTTGGATGGAAGACAGGTAAAGCATCAGCTGTAATATTTATGCTCTGTATGTTGTCTTGCTATTCTGAACCATGGGATCCTACTATGCAATGAAACTCACAATCTACCGAAGGAAACCATCAAGCAACAGTACAAAGGCTAAAACGAGAACGACACCCCCAAATGACTCCAGTATCGGTTCTCATGTCATGGAGTATGGTGAAAGACATTCAGTAAAATCCCAGATATATTTCTTGCCTAGCTCATCTTCTCGGTTACTACTAATTTTCATGCGTTTTGTTTTGCCAAATTTGTCTGCTAACATTGTATCTTCTCACTTTCAGTATGAGCAGTCAAATGTTGGGTCAGAGGAGAAGCACAGGGCTCTCAGGGAGGTCAAAGAAACTGTGTTACACAGGAAGCATCTTGACAGCAGTATTGATTTCATCGGGAAGCTTGTCTTTGGATTTGAGAAGGGGCCTTCAGTGATTGAGGCTACTAAAGGCCCTGGCCAGCCATTAGTAGACGATTGGGATTGTCTGAAGACGATGGTGAGTGTAACAATTCCTTGTTTACAATCCCATAAATATGCAACACCCTGCGGTACTCTTTCTGTTTCCAGTTGAGCTTAAGTTTACTATGTACTGATGCCAACCACTACTATCATGTAACACCCTCAATGCGGCTATATCTCCCACGTGTCGAAGCACGACTTAGAGGCATAATCGCATTGAAAGCAATGTCGCAAGTGAGGTAATCTTCACACAACCCATGTAATACATAAGGGAAAGAGATACATAGTTGGCTTACAATCGCCACTTCACACAATTACATGAATAAAGCATTACATCATCCAGATACAATCAAGGTCCGACTACGGAACCAAAATAAAAGAAGAACCCCAAATGCGACAAAGGTCCCCGATCGACCCCAACTGGGCTCCACTACTGATCAACTAACACGAAACAACATAAAGGACAAGATCTTCATCGAGCTCCTCCTGAGCTTGGTTGCGTCAACTGCACAAACTCATCGGCACCTGCAAACTGGTTTTGGAAGTAACTGTGAGCCATAGGGACTCAGCAATCTCGCACCCGCGAGATCAAGACTATTTAAGCTTATAGGAAGGCTGGGGTAATAAGGTGGAGCTGCAGCAAGCGACTAGCATATATGGTGGCTAACATACGCAAATGAGAGCGAGAAGAGAAGGCAAAGCACGGTCGATAAAGGTATGATCAAGAAGTGATCCTGGACTACCTACGTCAAGCATAACTCCAACACCGTGTTCACTTCCCGGACTCCGCCGGAAAGAGACCATCACGGTTACACACGCGGTTGATGTATTTTAATTAAGGTCAACTTCGGGTTTTCTACAACCGGACGTTAACAAATTCCCATCTGCCCATAACCGCGGGCACGGCTTTCGAAAGATATTACCCTGCAGGGGTGTCCCAACTTAGCCCATCACAAGCTCTCACGGTCAACGAAGGAATAGACCTCCACCCGAGACACTCCGATCAGACTCGGTATCCCGGTACAACAAGACATTTCGACAGGGTAAAACTAAACCAGCAACACCGCCCGAATGTGCCGACAAATCCCGATAGGAGCTGCACATATCTCTTTCTCAGGGCACACTCAGATTGTCTTAGGTGCGGGTAGGCCAACCCAGAGTTGCCCCTGGTGGCCACCGGCAGCTGACAGGTTGGACCAACACTCAGAGGAGCACTGGCCCGGGGGGGTAAAATAATGATGACCCTTGAGTCCGCGAAACCCAAGGGAAAAAGAGGCTAGGAGGCGAATGGTAAAACCAATGTTGGGCATTGCTGGAAGAGCTTTACTTAAGGCGAACTGTCAAGGGGTTCCCATTATAGCCCAACCGCGTAAGGGACGCAAAATCCGGGAACATAACACCGATATGACGGGAACTAGGGCGGCAAGAGTGGAACAAAACACCGGGCATAAGGCCGAGCCTTCCACCCTTTACCAAGTATATAGATGCATTAATTAAGCAAGATATATTGTGATATCCCAACAAATAAACATGTTCCAACAAGGAACAACATCTCCATGTTCCAACAAGGAACAAACTTCAATCTTCACCTGCAACTAACAACGCTATAAGAGGGGCTGAGCAAAGCGGTAACATAGCCAATCAACGGTTTGCTAGGACATGGTGGGTTAGAGGTTTGACATGGCAATTGGGAGGCTGACAAGCAAAAGGTAGGCATCGTAGCAGTGGCAAAGCAAAAGAGCGAGCAAACTAGCATAGCAAAGATAGTAGTGATTTCGAGGGTATGATCATCTTGCCTGCACAGTTGTCAGAGTTGGCTGGATCCTCACAAGCAAACTCAACGGGCTCCTCGGTAGCGAACTCGTCTCCCGGCTCTACCCAAGACAAACAAGCAACAAGGATACAATCAACCACGTGCAAGACCAAGCAATATGATGAAATGATGATATGCTATGCCGGATGCGATGCGGGATGCAAAATGCGAGATATGACAGGAAATGCATGAACCTGGCCTTAACTTGGAATTCCAAGGGTGCCACTGGATAGAGGGGATGAAATCGATTGAAAACGATATAAAGATCATTGGAATCGGAGCCACGGTTTGGAAATGGCAAGCGTTTTAAGATACGACACCGGTCTGCGATTTACAGCAAGTAGGCATCTAAATGCAACGAAATGAACATGCTACAGCCACCAAACATGAAAACAAAATACATGGCAGTGATGTACACAAGATGTTTGACAAAACACTAGCACTGAGCCATAGGCAAATTCATCCATTAAGAGGTTCAAACAAGCATGGCTAAAACGCAAATGCAAAACAGATTTCCAGACTTAGTGAAATTAACACTAGTCTGAAATTTCAGATCACGATGCTCTCTTCGGAGCAGCAAAACAACATGATATAAAACCTGAACATGACAAGTAAGAACATGGCATGGAGCTACTCAACAAGCTTAACAAAACACCCAAAGTGACCTGGGGCCAAAAGGGTTCACAAAATACTCTACCGAGCTCACGAACATAGCTCGAACACAATCAGTTTTCAGACTTAGTGAAAACTGAGACACGCTGAAATATAACTCACGAAGGCATGTAAACGAGCTCGATGCACTCACTACGGTGCAAGTCATGGCAAGGAAAGCATATAATCAGCAAGAAGGCACAAAGTGCTAGCTACACATGGCAAGAACAAAGGCATAGCATGCATGGAACACTAACGGTAGCATCGGCAAAATCGCAAACAAGTTGATGATCCGCCCAGATTAACAACGAAGCAAAAGTTGAGCTTGATTGAGTCAACCTAGAGCACTCCACATATGTAAACAAAGACATGGATGGATAGAGCATAACATAAATATCAAAACTCCCTTACTGATCATCCTCAAAAGAGGCACGGATCACTAGGAAACAAGCTGGACATATAGCATCATGAACTAAAATATCCCAGACTTAGTGAAAATCACTAAGTCTCTGAAATCAGCAATCTCAGGTACCTCTCTTCGCAAGCTTGCACAAGACAACACACACATCCTAAAAATGCATGGGTGGCGCCTCTAGAAAGAAGGCAAAATGCTTAACAATTCATCCCAAAGGGGCACAGGCATATCATGCACGAATTAAACATGGCAAAAATGACAAAAGTGCATGATGAACTAACGGATCTGCAATTTAACTCACGAAGCCTCCTTCTAACAGCATTTGGGCATCAAGATGACCTCAAATGCAAATGATGCAATGGAATGAAATGATGTACATGTCGAGGCGAAGATTTTGATATATCATATGCCCAAAACGGAGCTACGATTGCGGAGATGCAAGCAGTCAAACATTGCTCGAAAATTAGGGTTTCGGGAAGAGAAAATCAACCGAAATATCCCAGATCCAGATCTGGATCGGGCACGGATACCGAGGCGGCGGCGGTACTGTTCACCGGCGACGACGGGGAAGGAGGCAGCGGCCGGCGACGAGGGGACCGGAGGGCGGGGCGGCGGCCGGCTGGCGACGAGACGGCGGCGGTGCCGTAGGGCGGCGCC